>NC_134710.1:81588472-81892222 GCF_043290135.1 Rhipicephalus microplus
ACTAACAAACTAACAAACTAACAAACGAACAAACGAACAAACGAGCAAACGAACAAACGAGCAAACCCAAAAACTAATGAATAATTGATTGATTGATATGTGGGGTTTAACGTCCCAAAACCACCATATGATTATGAGAGACGCCGTAGTGGAGGGCTCCGGAAATTTAGAGCACCTGGGGTTCTTTAACGTAAAAACTAACAAATTAACAAACTAACAAGCAAACAAACGAACAAACGAACACACGAACACACGGACAAACGGACAAACGAACAAACGGACAAACGAAAAAACGAACAAATGTACAAACAAACAATCAAACAAACGAACAAACTAATTATTGATTGATTGATATGTGGGGTTTACCGTCCCAAAACCACCATATGATTATTAGAGACGCCGTAGTGGAGGCTCCGGAAATTTTGACCACCTGGGGTTCTTTAACGTACAAACTAACAAACTTACAAACTAACAAACTAACAAGCAAACAAGCGAACAAGCGAACAAGCGAACAAACTAACAAACTAACAAACTAGCAAACTAACAAACGAACAAATGAACAAACTAACAAACTAACAAACTAACAATCGAACAAAATAACAAACTAACAAACGAACAAACGAAAAAACTAACAAACGAACAAACAAACAAACGAGCAAACGAGTAAACGAGCAAACGAACAAACAAGCAAACAAGCAAACGACCAAACGAGCAAACGAGCAAATGAGCAAACTAGCAAACGAGCAAACTAGCAAACTAGCAAACGAACAAACGAGCAAACTCACAAATGAAAAAACGAACAAACTCACAAACTAATGATTAATTGATTGATTGATATGCGGGGTTTAACGTCCCAAAACCACCATATGATTATGAGAGACGCCGTAGTGGAGGGCTCCAGAAACTTAGACCACCTGGGGTTCTTTAAGGTACAAACTAACAAACTAACAAGCGAATAAGCAAACAAGCAAACAAGCGAACAAGCGAACAAACTAACAAACTAACAAACTAACAAACGAACAAACTAACAAACTAACAAACGAACAAATTAACAAACTAACAATCGAACAAGCGAGCAAACGAACAAACGAGCAAACGAGCAAACGAACAAACTACCAAACTAGCAAACTAACAAACGAACAAACGAACAAACGAACAAACTCACAAACTAATGATTGATTGATTGATTGATATGTGGGGTTTAACGTCCCAAAACCACCATATGAATATGAGAAACGCCATAGTGGAGGGCTCCGGTAACTTAGACCACCTGGGGTTCTTTAACGTACAAACTAACAAACTAACAAGCTAACAAGCGAACAAGCAAACAAACGAACAAACTAACAAACTAACAAACGAACAAACGAACAAACGAACAAACTAACTAACTAACAAACTAGCAAACTAACAAAAGAACAAACTCACAAACGAACAAACTCACAAACTAATGATTGATTGATTGATTGATATGTGGGGTTTAACGTCCCAAAACCACCATATGATTATGAGAGACACCGTAGTGGAGGGCTCCGGAAATTTAGAGCACCTGGGGTTCTTTAATGTAAAAACTAACAAACTAACAAACTAACAAACGAACAAACGAACAAACAAACACACGAACACACGGACAAATGGACAAACAAACAAACGAACAAACGGACAAACAAACAAACAAACAAACGAACAAATGTACAAACAAACAATCGAACAAACGAACAAACTAATTATTGATTGATTGATAAGTGGGGTTTACCGTCCCAAAACCACCATATGATTATGAGAGACACCGTAATGGAGGCTCCGGAAATTTTGACCACCTGGGGTTCTTTAACGTACAAACTAACAAACTTACAAACTAACAAACTAACAAGCAAACAAGCGAACAAGCGAACAAACTAACAAACTAACAAACTAGCAAACTAGCAAACTAACAAACGAACAAATGAACAAACTAACAATCGAACAAACTAACAAACTAACAAACGAACAACAAACAAACAAACAAACGAGCAAACGAGCAAACGAGCAAACGAACAAACAAGCAAACAAGCAAACGACCAAACGAGCAAACGAGCAAACTAGCAAACGAGCAAACTAGCAAACGAGCCAACGAGCAAACTCACAAATGAACAAACGAACAAACTCACAAACTAATGAATAATTGATTGATTGATATAGGGGGTTCAACGTCCGAAAACCACCATATGATTATGAGAGACGCCGTAGTGGAGGGCTCCGGAAACTTAGACCACCTGGGGTTCTTTAAGGTACAAACTAACAAACAAACTAACAAGCAAACAAGCAAACAAGCGAACAAACTAAAAAACTAACAAATGAACAAACGAACAAACTAACAAACTAACAAACTAACAAACGATCAAACGAACAAACGAGCAAACGAACAAACGAGCAAACTCAAAAACTAATGAATAATTGATTGATTGATATGTGGGGTTTAACGTCCCAAAACCACCATATGAATATGAGAGACGCCGTAGTGGAGGGCTCCGGAAACTTATACCACCTGGGGTTCTTTAACGTACAAACTAACAAGCTAACAAGCGAACAAGCTAACAAACTAACAAACGAACAAGCGAACAAACTAACAAACAAACAAACGAACAAACTAACAAACTAACAAACTGACAAACTAACAAACTAACAAACTAACAAACTAACAAACTAACAAATGAACAAACACAGAAACTCACAAACTCACAAACTAATGATTGATTGATTGATTGATTGATATGTGGGGTTTAACGTATCAAAACCACCATATGAATATGAGAGACACCGTAGTGGAGGGCTCCGGAAACTTAGACCACCTGGGGTTCTTTAACGTAGAAACTAACAAACTAACAAACTAACAAGCTAACAAGCTAACAAGCGAACAAGCAAACAAACGAACAAACTAACAAACGAACGAACTAACAAACGAACAAACTAACAAACGAACAAACTAACAAACAAACAAACGAACAAACAAATGATTGATTGATTGATATCTGGGGTTTAACGTCTCAAAACCACCATAAGATTATGGGAGATGCCGTAGTGGAGGGCTCCAGAAATTTAGACCACCTGGGGTTCTTTAACGTACAAACTAACAAACTAACAAACTAACAAGCAAACAAGCGAACAAGCGAACAAGCGAACAAGCGAACAAACTTACAAACTAAAAAACTAACAAACTAACAAAGTAACAAACTAACAATCTAGCAAACCAACAAACAAACAAGCGAACAAACTCAGAAACTAATGATTGATTGATTGATTGATATGTGGGGTTTATTGCCCAAAACCACCAAATGATCATGAGAGATGCCGTAGTGGGGGGCTTCGAAATTGAGAGCACCTGGGGTTCTTTAACGTACAAACTAACAAAATAACAAATTAACAAGCGAACAAGCGAACAAGTGAACAAACTAACAAGCGAACAAACTAAAAAACTAACAAACTAACAAAATAACAAACGAACAAACGAACACACGAAGAAATGCAAAAACGAACAAACGAACAAACGAACAAACGAACAAACAAACAAACGAAGAAACGAACAAACTAATGATTGATATGTGAGGTTTAACGTCCCAAAACCACCATATGATTATGAGAGACGCCGTAGTGAAGGGCTCCGGAAATTTAGAGCACCAGTGGTTCTTTAACGTACAAACTAACAAACTAACAAAATAACAAACTAACAAACGAACAAACGAACAAACGAACACACGAACAAACGAACACACGAAGAAACGGACAAACATACAAACGGAAAAACGGACAAACAAACAAACGAACAAACGAACAAACGTAAAAACAAACAAAGAAACAAACGAACAAACTAATTATTGATTGATTGATATGTAGGGTTTAACGTCCCAGAACCACCATATGTATATGAGAGACGCCATAGTGGAGGGCTCCGGAAATTTAGACCACCTGGGGTTCTTTAACGTACAAACTCACAAACTAACAAACTAACAAACTAACAAGCGAACAAGCAAACAAGCGAACAAGCGAACAAGCGAACAAGTTAACAAAGGAACAAACGAACAAACGAGCAAATGAGCAAACGAGCAAACGAACAAACGAACAAACGAGCAAACGAGCAAACAAGCAATCTAGCAAACTAGCAAACTAGCAAACAAACAAACGAACAAACGAACAAATGAACTAACTAAAGATTGATTGATTGATATGTGGGGTTTAACGTCCCAAAACCACCATATGATTATGAGAGATGCCGTAGTGGAGGGCTCCGGAAATTTAGACCACCTGGGGTTCTTTAACGTACAAACTAAGAAACTAGCAAACTAACAAACTAACAAGCTAACAAGCAAACAAACGAACAAACTAACAAACTAACAAACGAACAAACGAACAAACGAACAAACTAACAAACTAACAAACTAGCAAACTAACAAACGAACAAACTCACAAACGAACAAACTCACAAACTAATGATTGATTGATTGATTGATATGTGGGGTTTAACGTCCCAAAACCACCATATGATTATGAGAGATGCCGTAGTGGAGGGCTCCGGAAATTTAGAGCAATTGGGGTTCTTTAACGTAAAAACTAACAAACTAACAAACTAACAAACGAACAAACGAACACACGAACACACGGACAAATGGACAAACAAACAAACGAACAAACGGACAAACAAACAAACAAACAAACGAACAAATGTACAAACAAACAATCGAACAAACGAACAAACTAATTATTGATTGATTGATATGTGGGGTTTACCGTCCCAAAACCACCGTATGATTATGAGAGACACCGTAGTGGAGGCTCCGGAAATTTTGACCACCTGGGGTTCTTTAACGTACAAACTAACAAACTTACAAACTAACAAACTAACAAGCAAACAAGCGAACAAGCGAACAAACTAACAAACTAACAAACTAGCAAACTAACAAACGAACAAATGAACAAACTAACAAACTAACAAACTAACAATCGAACAAACTAACAAACTAACAAACGAACAACAAACAAACAAACAAACGAGCAAACGAGCAAACGAGCAAACGAACAAACAAGCAAACAAGCAAACGACCAAACGAGCAAACGAGCAAACGAGCAAACTAGCAAACGAGCAAACTAGCAAACGAGCCAACGAGGAAACTCACAAATGAACAAACGAACAAACTCACAAACTAATGATTAATTGATTGATTGATATAGGGGGTTCAACGTCCCAAAACCACCATATGATTATGAGAGACGCCGTAGTGGAGGGCTCCGGAAACTTAGACCACCTGGGGTTCTTTAAGGTACAAACTAACAAACAAACTAACAAGCAAACAAGCAAACAAGCGAACAAACTAAAAAACTAACAAATGAACAAACGAACAAACGAACAAACTAACAAACTAACAAACTAACAAACGAACAAACGAACAAACGAGCAAACGAACAAACGAGCAAACCCAAAAACTAATGAATAATTGATTGATTGATATTTGGGGTTTAACGTCCCAAAACCACCATATGATTATGAGAGACGCCGTAGTGGAGGGCTCCGGAAATTTAGAGCACCTGGGGTTCTTTAACGTAAAAACTAACAAATTAACAAACTAACAAGCAAACAAACGAACAAACGAACACACGAACACACGGACAAACGGACAAACGAACAAACGGACAAACGAAAAAACGAACAAATGTACAAACAAACAATCAAACAAACGAACAAACTAATTATTGATTGATTGATATGTGGGGTTTACCGTCCCAAAACCACCATATGATTATTAGAGACGCCGTAGTGGAGGCTCCGGAAATTTTGACCACCTGGGGTTCTTTAACGTACAAACTAACAAACTTACAAACTAACAAACTAACAAGCAAACGAGCGAACAAGCGAACAAGCGAACAAACTAACAAACTAACAAACTAGCAAACTAACAAACGAACAAATGAACAAACTAACAAACTAACAAACTAACAATCGAACAAAATAACAAACTAACAAACGAACAAACGAAAAAACTAACAAACGAACAAACAAACAAACGAGCAAACGAGTAAACGAGCAAACGAACAAACAAGCAAACAAGCAAACGACCAAACGAGCAAACGAGCAAATGAGCAAACTAGCAAACGAGCAAACTAGCAAACTAGCAAACGAACAAACGAGCAAACTCACAAATGAAAAAACGAACAAACTCACAAACTAATGATTAATTGATTGATTGATATGCGGGGTTTAACGTCCCAAAACCACCATATGATTATGAGAGACGCCGTAGTGGAGGGCTCCAGAAACTTAGACCACCTGGGGTTCTTTAAGGTACAAACTAACAAACTAACAAGCGAATAAGCAAACAAGCAAACAAGCGAACAAGCGAACAAACTAACAAACGAACAAACTAACAAACTAACAAACGAACAAATTAACAAACTAACAATCGAACAAGCGAGCAAACGAACAAACGAGCAAACGAGCAAACGAACAAACTACCAAACTAGCAAACTAACAAACGAACAAACGAACAAACGAACAAACTCACAAACTAATGATTGATTGATTGATTGATATGTGGGGTTTAACGTCCCAAAACCACCATATGAATATGAGAAACGCCATAGTGGAGGGCTCCGGTAACTTAGACCACCTGGGGTTCTTTAACGTACAAACTAACAAACTAACAAGCTAACAAGCGAACAAGCAAACAAACGAACAAACTAACAAACTAACAAACGAACAAACGAACAAACGAACAAACTAACTAACTAACAAACTAGCAAAATAACAAAAGAACAAACTCACAAACGAACAAACTCACAAACTAATGATTGATTGATTGATTGATATGTGGGGTTTAACGTCCCAAAACCACCATATGATTATGAGAGACACCGTAGTGGAGGGCTCCGGAAATTTAGAGCACCTGGGGTTCTTTAATGTAAAAACTAACAAACTAACAAACTAACAAACGAACAAACGAACAAACAAACACACGAACACACGGACAAATGGACAAACAAACAAACGAACAAACGGACAAACAAACAAACAAACAAACGAACAAATGTACAAACAAACAATCGAACAAACGAACAAACTAATTATTGATTGATTGATAAGTGGGGTTTACCGTCCCAAAACCACCATATGATTATGAGAGACACCGTAATGGAGGCTCCGGAAATTTTGACCACCTGGGGTTCTTTAACGTACAAACTAACAAACTTACAAACTAACAAACTAACAAGCAAACAAGCGAACAAGCGAACAAACTAACAAACTAACAAACTAGCAAACTAGCAAACTAACAAACGAACAAATGAACAAACTAACAATCGAACAAACTAACAAACTAACAAACGAACAACAAACAAACAAACAAACGAGCAAACGAGCAAACGAGCAAACGAACAAACAAGCAAACAAGCAAACGACCAAACGAGCAAACGAGCAAACTAGCAAACGAGCAAACTAGCAAACGAGCCAACGAGCAAACTCACAAATGAACAAACGAACAAACTCACAAACTAATGAATAATTGATTGATTGATATAGGGGGTTCAACGTCCGAAAACCACCATATGATTATGAGAGACGCCGTAGTGGAGGGCTCCGGAAACTTAGACCACCTGGGGTTCTTTAAGGTACAAACTAACAAACAAACTAACAAGCAAACAAGCAAACAAGCGAACAAACTAAAAAACTAACAAATGAACAAACGAACAAACTAACAAACTAACAAACTAACAAACGATCAAACGAACAAACGAGCAAACGAACAAACGAGCAAACTCAAAAACTAATGAATAATTGATTGATTGATATGTGGGGTTTAACGTCCCAAAACCACCATATGAATATGAGAGACGCCGTAGTGGAGGGCTCCGGAAACTTATACCACCTGGGGTTCTTTAACGTACAAACTAACAAGCTAACAAGCTAACAAGCGAACAAGCTAACAAACTAACAAACGAACAAGCGAACAAACTAACAAACAAACAAACGAACAAACTCACAAACTAACAAACTGACAAACTAACAAACTAACAAACTAACAAACTAACAAATGAACAAACACAGAAACTCACAAACTCACAAACTAATGATTGATTGATTGATTGATTGATATGTGGGGTTTAACGTATCAAAACCACCATATGAATATGAGAGACACCGTAGTGGAGGGCTCCGGAAACTTAGACCACCTGGGGTTCTTTAACGTAGAAACTAACAAACTAACAAACTAACAAGCTAACAAGCTAACAAGCGAACAAGCAAACAAACGAACAAACTAACAAACGAACGAACTAACAAACGAACAAACTAACAAACGAACAAACTAACAAACAAACAAACGAACAAACAAATGATTGATTGATTGATATCTGGGGTTTAACGTCTCAAAACCACCATAAGATTATGGGAGATGCCGTAGTGGAGGGCTCCAGAAATTTAGACCACCTGGGGTTCTTTAACGTACAAACTAACAAACTAACAAACTAACAAGCAAACAAGCGAACAAGCGAACAAGCGAACAAGCGAACAAACTTACAAACTAAAAAACTAACAAACTAACAAAGTAACAAACTAACAATCTAGCAAACCAACAAACAAACAAGCGAACAAACTCAGAAACTAATGATTGATTGATTGATTGATATGTGGGGTTTATTGCCCAAAACCACCAAATGATCATGAGAGATGCCGTAGTGGGGGGCTTCGAAATTGAGAGCACCTGGGGTTCTTTAACGTACAAACTAACAAAATAACAAATTAACAAGCGAACAAGCGAACAAGTGAACAAACTAACAAGCGAACAAACTAAAAAACTAACAAACTAACAAAATAACAAACGAACAAACGAACACACGAAGAAATGCAAAAACGAACAAACGAACAAACGAACAAACGAACAAACAAACAAACGAAGAAACGAACAAACTAATGATTGATATGTGAGGTTTAACGTCCCAAAACCACCATATGATTATGAGAGACGCCGTAGTGAAGGGCTCCGGAAATTTAGAGCACCAGTGGTTCTTTAACGTGCAAACTAACAAACTAACAAAATAACAAACTAACAAACGAACAAACGAACAAACGAACACACGAACAAACGAACACACGAAGAAACGGACAAACATACAAACGGAAAAACGGACAAACAAACAAACGAACAAACGAACAAACGTAAAAACAAACAAAGAAACAAACGAACAAACTAATTATTGATTGATTGATATGTAGGGTTTAACGTCCCAGAACCACCATATGTATATGAGAGACGCCATAGTGGAGGGCTCCGGAAATTTAGACCACCTGGGGTTCTTTAACGTACAAACTAAGAAACTAGCAAACTAACAAACTAACAAGCTAACAAGCTAACAAGCGAACAAGCAAACTAGCAAACAAGCGAACATGCGAACAAACGAACAAACGAACAAATGAACAAACCAACAAACTAACAAACGAACAAACGAACAAACTAACAAACTAACAAACGAACAAATGAACAAACAAACTAACTAACAAACTAACAAACTAACAAACTAACAAACTAACAAACTAACAAACCAACAAACGAACAAACTAACGAACTAACAAACGAACAAACTAACGAACTAACGAACTAACGAACTCACAAACTAATGATTGATTGATTGATTGATTGATATGTGGGGTTTAAAGTCCCAAAACCACCGTATGATTATGAGAGACGCCGTATTGGGGGGCTCCCGAAATTTAGACCACCTGGGGTTCTTCAATGTACAAACTAACAAACTAACAAATGAACAAACGAACAAAAGAACAACTGAACACACGAACACACGAACACATGAAGAAACGAAGAATCGAAAAAATGGACAAACGGAAAATGGACAAACGAACAAACGAACAAACAAACAAACGAACAAACGAACAAACGAACAAACGAACAAACTAACAAACTAATAAACGAACAAACGAACAAACGAACAAACAAACAAACAAACAAACGAGCAAACGTGCAAAAGAGCAAACGAGCAAACGAGCAAACTAGCAAACTAGCAAACGAACAAACTCACAAACTCACAAACTCACAAACGAACAAACTCACAAACTAATGATTGATTGATTGATTGATATGTGGAATTTAACGTCCCGAAACCACCATATGATTATGAGAGACGCCGTAGTGAAGGGCTCCGGAAATTTAGAGCACCAGTGGTTCTTTAACGTACAAACTAACAAACTAACAAAATAACAAACTAACAAACGAACAAACGAACAAACGAACACACGAACACACGAACACACGAAGAAACGAACAAACGGACAAACATACAAACAGAAAAACGGACAAACAAACAAACGAACAAACGAACAAACGTAAAAACAAACAAAGAAACAAACGAACAAACTAATGATTGATTGATTGATATGTAGGGTTTAACGTCCCAGAACCACCATATGATTATGAGAGACGCCGTAGTGGAGGGTTTCGCAAGCTTAGACCACCTGGGGTTCTTTAACGTACAAACTAACAAACTAACAAACTAACAAGCGAACAAGCGAACAAGCGAACAAGCAAACAAACTAACAAACGAACAAACGAACAAACGAACAAACTAACAAACTAACAAACGAACAAACTAACAAACGAACAAACGACCAAAGGAACAATCGAGCAAACTAGCAAACTAGCAAATGAACAAACGAACAAACTCACAAACTCACAAACGAACAAACGAACAAGCTAATGATTGATTGATTGATTGATTGATATGTGGGGTTTAACGTCTCAAAACCACCATATGATTATGGGAGACGCCATAGTGGAGGGCTCCGGAAACTCAGACCACCTGGGGTTCTTTAACGTACAAACTAACAAACTAACAAGCTAACAAGCTAACAAGCGAAGAAGCGAACAAACGAACAAACTAACAAACGAACAAACGAACAAACTAACAGACTAGCAAACTAACAAACGAACAAACTCACAAACGAACAAACTCACAAACTAATGATTGATTGATTGATTGATATGTGGGGTTTAACGTCCCAAAACCACCATATGATTATGAGAGACGCCGTAGTGGAGGGCTCCGGAAATTTAGAGCACCTGGGGTTCTTTAACGTAAAAACCAACAAACTAACAAACTAACAAACGAACAAACGAACACACGAACACACGGACAAATGGACAAACGAACAAACGAACAAACGGACAAACAAACAAACAAACAAACGAACAAATGTACAAACAAACAATCGAACAAACGAACAAACTAATTATTGATTGATTGATATGTGGGGTTTAGCGTCCCAAAACCACCGTATGATTATGAGAGACACCGTAGTGGAGGCTCCGGAAATTTTGACCACCTGGGGTTCTTTAACGTACAAACTAACAAACTAACAAGCAAACAAGCGAACAAGCAAACAAACTAACAAACTAGCAAACTAACAAACGAACAAATGAACAAACTAACAAACTAACAATCGAACAAACTAACAAACTAACAAACGAACAACAAACAAGCAAACAAACGAGGAAACGAGCAAACGAGCAAACGAACAAACAAGCAAACAAGCAAACGACCAAACGAGCAAACGAGCAAACGAGCAAACTAGCAAACGAGCAAACTAGCAAACGAGCCAACGAGCAAACTCACAAATGAACAAACGAACAAACTCACAAACTAATGAATAATTGATTGATTGATATAGGGGGTTCAACGTCCCAAAACCACCATATGATTATGAGAGACGCCGTAGTGGAGGGCTCCGGAAACTTAGACCACCTGGGGTTCTTTAAGGTACAAACTAACAAACAAACTAACAAGCAAACAAGCAAACAAGCGAACAAGCGAACAAACTAAAAAACTAACAAATGAACATACGAACAAACAAACTAACAAACTAACAAACTAACAAACTAACAAACGAACAAACGAGCAAACGAACAAACGAGCAAACTAATTATTGATTGATTGATATGTGGGGTTTAGCGTCCCAAAACCACCGTATGATTATGAGAGACACCGTAGTGGAGGCTCCGGAAATTTTGACCACCTGGGGTTCTTTAACGTACAAACTAACAAACTAACAAGCAAACAAGCGAACAAGCGAACAAACTAACAAACTAGCAAACTAACAAACGAACAAATGAACAAACTAACAAACTAACAATCGAACAAACTAACAAACTAACAAACGAACAACAAACAAGCAAACAAACGAGGAAACGAGCAAACGAGCAAACGAACAAACAAGCAAACAAGCAAACGACCAAACGAGCAAACGAGCAAACGAGCAAACTAGCAAACGAGCAAACTAGCAAACGAGCCAACGAGCAAACTCACAAATGAACAAACGAACAAACTCACAAACTAATGAATAATTGATTGATTGATATGTGGGGTTTAACGTCCCAAAACCACCATATGATTATGAGAGACGCCGTAGTGGAGGGCTCCGGAAACTTATACCACCTGGGGTTCTTTAACGTACAAACTAACAAGCTAACAAGCTAACAAGCGAACAAGCTAACAAACTAACAAACGAACAAGCAAACAAACTGACAAACAAACAAACGAACAAGCTAACAAACTAACAAACGAACAAACTAACAAACAAACAAACGAACAAACAAATGATTGATTGATTGATATCTGGGGTTTAACGTCCCAAAATCACCATATGATTATGGGAGATGCCGTAGTGGAGGGCTCCAGAAATTTAGACCACCTGGGGTTCTTTAACGTACAAACTAATAAACTAACAAACTAACAAGCAAACAAGCGAACAAGCGAACAAGCGAACAAGCGAACAAACTTACAAACTAAAAAACTAACAAACTAACAAGGTAACAAACTAACAATCTAGCAAACCAACAAACGAACAAGCGAACAAACTCAGAAACTAATGATTGATTGATTGATTGATATGTGGGGTTTATTGCCCAAAACAACCAAATGATTATGAGAGACGCCGTAGTGGGGGGCTTCGAAATTGAGAGCACCTGGGGTTCTTTAACGTACAAACTAACAAAATAACAAATTAACAAGCGAACAAGCGAACAAGTGAACAAACTAACAAGCAAACAAACTACCAAACTAAAAAACTAACAAAATAACAAACGAACAAACGAACAAACGAACACACGAAGAAATGCAAAAACGAACAAACGAACAAACGAACAAACAAACAAACGAAGAAACGAACAAACTAATGATTGATTGATTGATATGTGAGGTTTAACGTCCCAAAACCACCATATGATTATGAGAGACGCCATAGTGGAGGGCTCCGGAAATTTAGACCACCTGGGGTTCTTTAACGTACAAATTCACAAACTAACAAACTAACAAACTAACAAGCGAACAAGCAAACAAGCGAACAAGCGAACAAGCTAACAAGCTAACAAGCTAACAAAGGAACAAACGAACAAACGAGCAAACGAGCAAACGAGCAAACGAACAAACGAACAAACGAGCAAACGAGCAAACAAGCAATCTAGCAAACTAGCAAGCTAGCAAACAAACAAACGAACAAACGAACAAACGAACAAATGAACTAACTAAAGATTGATTGATTGATTGATATGTGGGGTTTAACGTCCCAAAACCACCATATGATTATGAGAGATGCCGTAGTGGAGGGCTCCTGAAATTTAGACAACCTGGGGTTCTTTAACGTACAAACTAAGAAACTAGCAAACTAACAAACTAACAAGCTAACAAGCTAACAAGCGAACAAGCAAACTAGGAAACAAGCGAACATGCGAACAAACGAACAAACGAACAAATGAACAAACCAACAAACCAACAAACGAACAAACGAATAAACTAACAAACTAATAAACGAACAAACGAACAAACAAACTAACTAACAAACTAACAAACTAACAAACTAACAAACTAACAAACTAACAAACCAACAAACTAACAAACGAACAAACTAACAAACTAACAAACGAACAAACTAACGAACTAACGAACTAACGAACTCACAAACTAATGATTGATTGATTGATTGATTGATTGATATGTGGGGTTTAAAGTCCCAAAACCACCGTATGATTATGAGAGACGCCGTATTGGGGGGCTCCCGAAATTTAGACCACCTGGGGTTCTTTATTCTACAAACTAACAAACTAACAAATCAACAAACGAACAAAAGAACAACTGAACACACGAACACACGAACACATGAAGAAACGAAGAAACGAAGAATCGAAGAAATGGACAATTGGACAAACGGACAAACGGACAAACGAACAAACGAACAAACAAAAAAACGAACAAACGAACAAACGAACAAACGAACAAACGAACAAACAAACAAACAAACGAGCAAACGTGCAAAAGAGCAAACGAGCAAACGAGCAAACTAGCAAACTAGCAAACGAACAAACGAACAAACTCACAAACTCACAAACGAACAAACTCACAAACTAATGATTGATTGATTGATTGATATGTGGAATTTAACGTCCCGAAACCACCATATGATTATGAGAGACGCCGTAGTGAAGGGCTCCGGAAATTTAGAGCACCAGTGGTTCTTTAACGTACAAACTAACAAACTAACAAAATAACAAACTAACAAACGAACAAACAAACAAACGAACACACGAACACACGAAGAAACGAACAAACGGACAAACATACAAACGGAAAAACGGACAAACAAACGAACAAACGAACAAACGTAAAAACAAACAAACAAACAAACGAACAAACTAATGATTGATTGATTGATATGTAGGGTTTAACGTCCCAGAACCACCATATGATTATGAGAGACGCCATAGTGGAGGGCTCCGCAAGCTTAGACCACCTGGGGTTCTTTAACGTACAAACTAACAAACTAACAAACTAACAAGCGAACAAGTGAACAAGCGAACAAGCAAACAAACTAACAAACTAACAAACTAACAAACGAACAAACTAACAAACTAACAAATGAACAAATTAACAAACTAACAATCGAACAAGCGAGCAAACGAACAAACGAGCAAACGAGCAAACGAACAAACTACCAAACTAGCAAACGAACAAACGAACAAACGAATAAACTCACAAACTAATGATTGATTGATTGATTGATATGTGGGGTTTAACGTCCCAAAACCACCATATGAATATGAGAAACGCCATAGTGGAGGGCTCCGGTAACTTAGACCACCTGGGGTTCTTTAACGTACAAACTAACAAACTAACAAGCTAACAAGCGAACAAGCAAACAAATGAACAAACTAACAAACTAACAAACGAACAAACGAACAAACGAACAAACTAACAAACTAACAAACTAGCAAACTAACAAACGAACAAACTCACAAACGAATAAACTCACAAACTAATGATTGATTGATTGATTGATATGTGGGGTTTAACGTCCCAAAACCACCATATGATTATGAGAGACGCCGTAGTGGAGGGCTCCGGAAATTTAGAGCACCTGGGGTTCTTTAACGTAAAAACTAACAAACTAACAAACGAACAAACGAACAAACCAACACACAAACACACGGACAAATGGACAAACGAACAAACGAACAAACGGACAAACAAACAAACAAACGAACAAAGGTACAAACAAACAATCGAACAAACGAACAAACTAATTATTGATTGATTAATATGTGGGGTTTACCGTCCTAAAACCACCGTATGATTATGAGAGACACCGTAGTGGAGGCTCCGAAAATTGTGACCACCTGGGGTTCTCTAACGTACAAACTAACAAACTTACAAACTAACAAACTAACAAGCAAACAAGCGAACAAGCGAACAAGCGAACAAACTAACAAACTAACAAACTAGCAAACTAACAAACGAACAAACTAACGAACTTACGAACTAACGAACTCACAAACTAATGATTGATTGATTGATATGTGGGGTTTAAAGTCCCAAAACCACCGTATGATTATGAGAGATGCCGTATTGGGGGGCTCCCGAAATTTAGACCACCTGGGGTCCTTTAATGTACAAACTAACAAACTAACAAACTAACAAACGAACAAAAGAACAAACGAACACACGAACACACGAACACATGAAGAAACGAAAAAACGAAGAATCGAAGAAATGGACAAACGGACAAACGGACAAACTAACAAACGAACAAACGAACAAACGAACAAACGAACACACGAACACCCGAACACACAAAGAAACGAACAAACAGACAAACACACAAACGGAAAATTGGACAAACAAACAAACGAACAAACGAACAAACGTGAAAACAAACAAACAAACAAACGAACAAATTAATGATTGATTGATTGATATGTAGGGTTTAACGTCCCAGAACCACCATATGATTATGAGAGACGCCATAGTGGAGGGCTCCGCAAGCTTAGACCACCTGGGGTTCTTTAACGTACAAACTAACAAACTAACAAACTAACAAGCGAACAAGCGAACAAGCGAACAAGCAAACAAACTAACAAACGAACAAACGAACAAACTAACAAACTAACAAACGAACAAACTAACAAACGAACAAACGAGCAAACGAACAAACAAGCAAATGAGCAAACGAGCAAACGAGCAAACTAGCAAACGAACCAACGAACAAACTCACAAACTCACAAACGAACAAACGAACAAACTCACAAACTAATGATTGATTGATTGATTGATATGTGGGGTTTAACGTCCCAAAACCACCATATGATTATGAGAGATGCCGTAGTGGAGGGCTCCGGAAATTTAGACAACCTGGGGTTCTTTAACGTACAAACTAAGAAACTAGCAAACTAACAAACTAACAAGCTAACAAGCTAACAAGCGAACAAGCAAACTAGGAAACAAGCGAACATGCGAACAAACGAACAAACGAACAAATGAACAAACCAACAAACCAACAAACGAACAAACGAATAAACTAACAAACTAATAAACGAACAAACGAACAAACAAACTAACTAACAAACTAACAAACTAACAAACTAACAAACTAACAAACTAACAAACGAACAAACTAACGAACTAACAAACGAACAAACTAACGAACTAACGAACTCACAAACTAATGATTGATTGATTGATTGATTGATATGTGGGGTTTAAAGTCCCAAAACCACCGTATGATTATGAGAGACGCCGTATTGGGGGGCTCCCGAAATTTAGACCACCTGGGGTTCTTTATTCTACAAACTAACAAACTAACAAATCAACAAACGAACAAAAGAACAACTGAACACACGAACACACGAACACATGAAGAAACGAAGAAACGAAGAATCGAAGAAATGGACAATTGGACAAACGGACAAACGGACAAACGAACAAACGAACAAACAAAAAAACGAACAAACGAACAAACGAACAAACGAACAAACGAACAAACAAACAAACAAACGAGCAAACGTGCAAAAGAGCAAACGAGCAAACGAGCAAACTAGCAAACTAGCAAACGAACAAACGAACAAACTCACAAACTCACAAACGAACAAACTCACAAACTAATGATTGATTGATTGATTGATATGTGGAATTTAACGTCCCGAAACCACCATATGATTATGAGAGACGCCGTAGTGAAGGGCTCCGGAAATTTAGAGCACCAGTGGTTCTTTAACATACAAACTAACAAACTAACAAAATAACAAACTAACAAACGAACAAACAAACAAACGAACACACGAACACACGAAGAAACGAACAAACGGACAAACATACAAACGGAAAAACGGACAAACAAACGAACAAACGAACAAACGTAAAAACAAACAAACAAACAAACGAACAAACTAATGATTGATTGATTGATATGTAGGGTTTAACGTCCCAGAACCACCATATGATTATGAGAGACGCCATAGTGGAGGGCTCCGCAAGCTTAGACCACCTGGGGTTCTTTAACGTACAAACTAACAAACTAACAAACTAACAAGCGAACAAGTGAACAAGCGAACAAGCAAACAAACTAACAAATTAACAAACTAACAAACGAACAAACTAACAAACTAACAAATGAACAAATTAACAAACTAACAATCGAACAAGCGAGCAAACGAACAAACGAGCAAACGAGCAAACGAACAAACTACCAAACTAGCAAACGAACAAACGAACAAACGAATAAACTCACAAACTAATGATTGATTGATTGATTGATATGTGGGGTTTAACGTCCCAAAACCACCATATGAATATGAGAAACGCCATAGTGGAGGGCTCCGGTAACTTAGACCACCTGGGGTTCTTTAACGTACAAACTAACAAACTAACAAGCTAACAAGCGAACAAGCAAACAAATGAACAAACTAACAAACTAACAAACGAACAAACGAACAAACGAACAAACTAACAAACTAACAAACTAGCAAACTAACAAACGAACAAACTCACAAACGAATAAACTCACAAACTAATGATTGATTGATTGATTGATATGTGGGGTTTAACGTCCCAAAACCACCATATGATTATGAGAGACGCCGTAGTGGAGGGCTCCGGAAATTTAGAGCACCTGGGGTTCTTTAACGTAAAAACTAACAAACTAACAAACGAACAAACGAACAAACGAACAAACCAACACACAAACACACGGACAAATGGACAAACGAATAAACGAACAAACGGACAAACAAACAAACAAACGAACAAAGGTACAAACAAACAATCGAACAAACGAACAAACTAATTATTGATTGATTAATATGTGGGGTTTACCGTCCTAAAACCACCGTATGATTATCAGAGACACCGTAGTGGAGGCTCCGAAAATTGTGACCACCTGGGGTTCTCTAACGTACAAACTAACAAACTTACAAACTAACAAACTAACAAGCAAACAAGCGAACAAGCGAACAAGCGAACAAACTAACAAACTAACAAACTAGCAAACTAACAAACGAACAAACTAACGAACTTACGAACTAACGAACTCACAAACTAATGATTGATTGATTGATATGTGGGGTTTAAAGTCCCAAAACCACCGTATGATTATGAGAGATGCCGTATTGGGGGGCTCCCGAAATTTAGACCACCTGGGGTCCTTTAATGTACAAACTAACAAACTAACAAACTAACAAACGAACAAAAGAACAAACGAACACACGAACACACGAACACATGAAGAAACGAAAAAACGAAGAATCGAAGAAATGGACAAACGGACAAACGGACAAACTAACAAACGAACAAACGAACAAACGAACAAACGAACACACGAACACCCGAACACACAAAGAAACGAACAAACAGACAAACACACAAACGGAAAAATGGACAAACAAACGAACAAACGAACAAACGTGAAAACAAACAAACAAACAAACGAACAAATTAATGATTGATTGATTGATATGTAGGGTTTAACGTCCCAGAACCACCATATGATTATGAGAGACGCCATAGTGGAGGGCTCCGCAAGCTTAGACCACCTGGGGTTCTTTAACGTACAAACTAACAAACTAACAAACTAACAAGCGAACAAGCGAACGAGCAAACAAACTAGAAATGAACAAACGAACAAACTAGCAAACTAACAAACGAACAAACTAACAAACGAACAAACGAGCAAAGGAACAAACGAGCAAACGAGCAAACGAGCAAACTAGCAAACTAGCAAACGAACAAACGAACAAACTCACAAACTCACAAACGAACAAACGAACAAACCAACAAACTCACAAACTAATGATTGATTGATTGATTGATATGTGGGGTTTAACGTCCCAAAACCACTATATGATTGTGAGAGACGCCATAGAGGAGGGCTCCGGAAACTCAGACCACCTGGGGTTCTTTAACGTACAAACTAACAAACTAACAAGCTAACAAGCTAACAAGCGAAGAAGCGAACAAACAAACAAACTAACAAACTAACAAACGAACAAACGAATAAACTAACAAACTAACAAACTAACAAACTAGCAAACTAACAAACGAACAAACAAACAAACGAACAAACTCACAAACTAATGATTGATTGAGTGATTGATATAGGGGGTTTAACGTCCCAAAACCACCATACGATTATGAGAGATGCCGTAGTGGAGGGCTCCGGAAATTTAGAGCACCTGGGGTTCTTTAACGTAAAAACTAACAAACTAACAAACTAACAAATGAACAAACGAACAAATGAACAAACGAACAAACGAACAAACGAACACATGAACACACGAACACACGAAGAAACAGACAAACGGACAAACGGACAAACAAAGAAACGAACAGATGTACAAACAAACAAACAAACGAACAAACTAACAAACTAATGATTGATTGATTGATATGTGGGGTTTAACGTCCCAAAACTATCACATGATTATGAGAGACGCCGTAGTGGAGGGCTCCGGAAACTTAGACCACCTGGGGTTCTTTAACGTACAAACTAACAAGCGAACAAGCGAACAAGCGAACAAACTAACAAACTAACAAACTAACAAACTAACGAACGAACAGATGAACAAACGAACAAACTAACAAACAAACAAACTAACAAACTAACAAACGAACAAATTAACAAACTAACAAACGAACAAACGAACAAACGAGCAAACGAGCAAACGAACAAACTACCAAACTAGCAAACAAACAAACGAACAAACGAACAAACTCACAAACTAATGATTGATTGATTGATATGTGGGGTTTAACGTACCAAAACCACCATATGAATATGAGAGACGCCATAGTGGAGGGCTCCAGTAACTTAGACCACCTGGGGTTCTTTAACGTACAAATTAACAAACTAACAAGCTAACAAGCGAACAAGCAAACAAACGAACAAACTAACAAACTAACAAACGAACAAACGAACAAACTAACAAACTAACAAACTAGCAAACTAACAAACGAACAAACTCACAAACGAACAAACTCACAAACTAATGATTGATTGATTGATTGATTGATATGGGGGGTTTAACGTCCCAAAACCACCATATGAATATGAGAGACGCCGTAGTAGAGGGCTCCGGAAATTTAGAGCACCTGGGGTTCTTTAACGTAAAAACTAACAAATTAAGAAACTAACAAGCGGACAAACGGACAAACGAACAAACAAACAAACAAACAAACGAACAAACAAACAAACAAACAAACGAACAAACTAACAAACATAAAAACGAACAAACGAACAAACGAACAAACCAACAAATGAACAAACGAGCAAACGTGCAAAAGAGCAAACGAGCAAACGAGCAAACTAGCAAACTAGCAAACGAACAAACTCACAAACTCACAAACGAACAAACTCACAAACTAATGATTGATTGATTGATTGATATGTGGAATTTAACGTCCCGAAACCACCATATGATTATGAGAGACGCCGTAGTGAAGGGCTCCGAAAATTTAGAGCACCAGTGGTTCTTTAATGTACAAACTAACAAACTAACAAACTAACAAACGAACAAACGAACAAACGAACACACGAATACACGAACACACGAAGAAACGAACAAACGGACAAACGGACAAACGAACAGACAAACAAACGAACAAATGTACAAACAAACAAACAAACGAACAAACTAACAAACTAATGATTGATTGATTTATATGTGGGGTTTAACGTCCCAAAACCACCATATGTATATGAGAGACGCCGTAGTGGAAGGCTCCGGAAATTTAGAGCACCTGGGGTTCTTTAACGTAAAAACTAACAAACTAACAAACTAACAAACGAACAAACGAACAAACGAACACACGAACACACGGACAAATGGACAAACGAACAAACGGACAAACGAACAAACAAACAAACAAACAAACAAATAAATGTACAAACAAACAATCGCACAAACGAACAAACTAATTATTGATTGATTGATTGATATGTGGGGTTTACCGTCCCAAAACCACCATATGATTATGAGAGACGCCGTAGTGGAGGGCTCCGGAAACTTAGACCACCTGGGGTTCTTTAAGGTACAAACTAACAAACAAACTAACAAGCGAACAAGCGAACAAGCGAAGAAGCGAACTAACTAAAAAACTAACAAACGAACAAACGAACAAACAAACAAACTAACAAACTAACAAACTAACAAACGAACAAACGAACAAACGAACAAACTAATGATTGATTGATTGATATGTGGTGTTTAACGTCCCAAAACCACCATATGTATTTGAGAGACGCCGTAGTGGAAGGCTCCGGAAATTTAGAGCACCTGGGGTTCTTTAACGTAAAAACTTACAAACTAACAAACTAACAAACGAACAAACGAACACACGAACACACGGACAAAGGGACAAACGAACAAACGGACAAACAAACAAACGAACAAACAAACAAACGAATAAATGTACAAACGAACAAACTAACAAACTAACAAACGAACAAACTAATGATGGATTGATTGATATGTGGGGTGTAACGTCCCAAAACCACCATATGATTATGAGAGATGCCGTAGTGGAGGGCTCCGGAATTTTAGACCACCTGGGGTTCTTTAACGTACAAACTAACAAACTAACAAACGAACAAACGAACAAATGAACAAACGAACAAACTCACAAACTGATGATTGATTGATTGATTGATTGATATGTGGGGTTTAACGTCCCAAAACCACCAAATGATTATGAGAGACGCCGTAGTGGAGGGCTTCGAAATTTAGAGCACCTGGGGTTCTTTAACGTACAAACTAACAAAATAACAAACTAACAAACGAACACACGAACACACGAAGAAACGAGCAAACGGACAAACGTACAAACCGAAAAACGGACAAACAAACAAACGAACAAACGAACAAACGTAAAAACAAACAAACAAACAAACGAACAAACTAATGATTGATTGATTGATATGTAGGGTTTAACGTCCCAGAACCACCATATGATTATGAGAGACGCCATAGTGGAGGGCTCCGCAAGCTTAGACCACCTGGGGTTCTTTAACGTACAAACTAACAAACTAACAAACTAACAAGCGAACAAGCGAACAAGCAAACAAACTAACAAACGAACAAATGAACAAACAAACAAACTAACAAACTAACAAACTAACAAACTAACAAACGAACAAACTAACAAACGAACAAACGAGAAAACGAACAAACGAGCAAACGAGCAAACGAGCAAACTAGCAAACTAGCAAACTAGCAAACGAACAAACGAACAAACTCACAAACGAACAAACGAACAAACGAACAAACTAATGATTGATTGATTGATTGATATGTGGGGTTTAACGTCCAAAAACCACCATATGATTATGAGAGACGCCATAGTGGAGGGCTCCGGAAACTCAGACCACCTGGGGTTCTTTTACGTACAAACTAACAAACTAACAAGCTAACAAGCGAAGAAGCGAACAAACGAACAAACTAACAAACTAACAAACGAACAAACGAATAAACTAACAAACTAACAGACTAACAAACTAGCAAACTAACAAATGAACAAACAAACAAACTCACCAACTAATGATTGATTGATTGATTGATATGTGAGGTTTAACGTCCCAAAACCACCATATAATTATAAGAGACGCCGTAGTGGAGGGCTCCGGAAATTTAGACCACCTGGGGTTCTTTAACGTACAAACTGACAAACTAACAAACTAACAAGCTAACAAGTTAACAAGCGAACAAGCAAACAAGCAAACAAGCGCACAAACTAACAAACGAACAAACGAACAAACGAACAAACTAACAAACTAGCAAACAAACAAACGAACACACGAACAAACGAACAAACTCACAAACTAATAATTGATTGATTGATTGATATGTGGGGTTTAACGTCCCAAAACCACCATATGATTTTGAGAGACTGGAGGGCTC
Organism: Rhipicephalus microplus; assembly: GCF_043290135.1. Classification (NCBI taxonomy): domain Eukaryota; kingdom Metazoa; phylum Arthropoda; class Arachnida; order Ixodida; family Ixodidae; genus Rhipicephalus; species Rhipicephalus microplus. Next base: position 81,612,214 of record NC_134710.1, read on the forward strand.
CGGACATTTGGACCACCTGGGGTTCTTAATTGTACAAAACTAACAAACTAACAAACTAACAAACGAACAAACGAACACACGAACACACAAACACACGAAGAAACGAACAAACGGACAAACGGACAAACGAACAGACAAACAAACGAACAAATGTACAAACAAACAAACAAACTAACAAACTAGTGATTGATTGATTGATATGTGGGGTTTAACGTCCCAAAACTACCACATGATTATGAGAGACGCCGTAGTGGAGGGCTCCGGAAACTTAGACCACCTGGGGTTCTTTAACGTACAAACTAACAAACTAACAAGCGAACAAGCAAACAAGCGAACAAGCGAACAAACTAACAAACTAACAAACGAACAAACTAACAAACTAACAAACTAACAAACTAACAAACGAACAAATTAACAAACGAACAAACAAACAAACGAACAAACTCACAAACTAATGATTGATTGAGTGATTGATATAGGGGGTTTAACGTCCCCAAACCACCATACGATTATGAGAGATGCCGTAGTGGAGGGCTCCGGAAATTTAGAGCACCTGGGGTTCTTTAACGTAAAAACTAACAAACTAACAAACTAACAAATGAACAAACGAACAAATGAACAAACGAACAAACGAACAAACGAACACATGAACACACGAACACACGAAGAAACGAACAAACAAATGATTGATTGATTGATATCTGGGGTTTAACCTCCCAAAACCACCATATGATTATGGGAGATGCCGTAGTGGAGGGCTCCAGAAATTTAGACCACCTGGGGTTCTTTAACGTACAAACTAACAAACTAACAAACTAACAAGCAAACAAGCGAACAAGCGAACAAGCGAACAAGCGAACAAACTTACAAACTAAAAAACTAACAAACTAACAAAGTAACCAACTAACAATCTAGCAAACCAACAAACTAACAAGCGAACAAACTCAGAAACTAATGATTGATTGATTGATTGATATGTGGGGTTTATTGCCCAAAACCACCAAATGATTATGAGAGACGCCGTAGTGGGGGACTTCGAAATTGAGAGCACCTGGGGTTCTTTAACGTACAAACTAACAAAATAACAAATTAACAAGCGAACAAGCGAACAAGTGAACAAACTAACAACAAACAAACTAACAAACTAACAAACTAACAAAATAACAAACGAACAAACGAACAAACGAACACACGAAGAAATGCAAAAACGAACAAACGAACAAACGAACAAACGAACAAACAAACAAACGAAGAAACGAACAAACTAATGATTGATTGATTGATATGTGAGGTTTAACGTCCCAAAACTATCACATGATTATGAGAGACGCCGTAGTGGAGGGCTCCGGAAACTTAGACCACCTGGGGTTCTTTAACGTACAAACTAACAAGCGAACAAGCGAACAAGCGAACAAACTAACAAACTAACAAACTAACAAACGAACAGACGAACAAACGAACAAACTAACAAACAAACAAACTAACAAACTAACAAACGAACAAATTAACAAACTAACAAACGAACAAACGAACAAACGAGCAAACGAGCAAACGAACAAACCACCAAACTAGCAAACAAACAAACGAACAAATGAACAAACTCACAAACTAATGATTGATTGATTGATTGATATGTGGGGTTTAACGTACCAAAACCACCATATGAATATGAGAGACGCCATAGTGGAGGGCTCCGGTAACTTAGACCACCTGGGGTTCTTTAACGTACAAATTAACAAACTAACAAGCTAACAAGCGAACAAGCAAACAAACGAACAAACTAACAAACTAACAAACTAGCAAACTAACAAACGAACAAACTCACAAACGAACAAACTCACAAACTAATGATTGATTGATTGATTGATATAGGGGGTTTAACGTCCCAAAACCACCATATGAATATGAGAGACGCCGTAGTAGAGGGCTCCGGAAATTTAGAGCACCTGGGGTTCTTTAACGTAAAAACTAACAAATTAACAAACTAACAAGCGAACAAACGAACAAACGAACACACGAACACACGGACAAACAGACAAACGAACAAACGGACAAACGAAAAAACGAACAAATGTACAAACAAACAATCAAACAAATGAACAAACTAATTATTGATTGATTGATAAGTGGGGTTTACCGTCCCAAAACCACCATATGATTATGAGAGACGCCGTAGTGGAGGCTCCGGAAATTTTGACCACCTGGGGTTCTTTAACGTACAAACTAACAAACTTACAAACTAACAAACTAACAAGCAAACAAGCGAACAAGCGAACAAGCGAACAAACTAACAAACTAACAAACTAGCAAACTAACAAATGAACAAACTAACAAACTAACAAACTAACAATCGAACAAACTAACAAACTAACAAACGAACAAACGAACAAACTAACAAACGAACAAACGAACAAACGAACAAACGAACAAACAAACAAACGAGCAAACGAGCAAACGAGCAAACGAAGAAACAAGCAAACAAGCAAACGACCAAACGAGCAAACGAGCAAACGAGCAAACTAGCAAACGAGCAAACTAGCAAACTAGCAAACGAGCAAGCTCACAAATGAACAAACGAACAAACTCACAAACTAATGATTAATTGATTGATTGATATGCGGGGTTTAACGTCCCAAAACCACCATATGATTATGAGAGACGCCGTAGTGGTGGGCTCCGGAAACTTAGACCACCTGGGGTTCTTTAAGGTACAAACTAACAAACTAACAAGCGAATAAGCGAACAAGCGAACAAGCGAACAAGCGAACAAACTAACAAACTAACAAACTAACAAACGAACAAACGAACAAACTAACAAACTAACAAACTAGCAAACTAACAAACGAACAAACTCACAAACGAAAAAACTCACAAACTAATGATTGATTGATTGATTGATATGTGGGGTTTAACGTCCCAAAACCACCATATGATTATGAGAGACGCCGTAGTGGAGGGCTCCGGAAATTTAGAGCACCTGGGGTTCTTTAACGTAAAAACTAACAAACTAACCAACGAACAAACGAACAAACGAGCAAACGAACACACGAACACACGGACAAATGGACAAACGAACAAACGAACAAGCGGACAAACAAACAAACAAACAAACGAACAAAGGTACAAACAAACAATCGAACAAACGAACAAACTAATTATTGATTGATTGATATGTGGGGTTTACCGTCCTAAAACCACCGTATGATTATGAGAGACACCGTAGTGGAGGCTCCGAAAATTTTGACCACCTGGGGTTCTCTAACGTACAAACTAACAAACTTACAAACTAACAAACTAACAAGCAAACAAGCGAACAAGCGAACAAGCGAACAAACTAACAAACTAACAAACTAGCAAACTAACAAACGAACAAATGAACAAACTAACAAACTAACAAACTAACAATCGAACAAACTAACAAACTAACAAACGAACAACAAACAAACAAACAAACGAGCAAACGAGCAAACGAACAAACAAGCAAACACGCAAACGACCAAACGAGCAAACGAGCAAACGAGCAAACTAGCAAACGAGCAAACTAGCAAACGAGCAAACTCACAAATGAACAAACGAACAAACTCACAAACTAATGATTAATTGATTGATTGATATGGGGGGTTCAACGTCCCAAAACCACCATATGATTATGAGAGACGCCGTAGTGGAGGGCTCCGGAAACTTAGACCACCTGGGGTTCTTTAAGGTACAAACTAACAAACAAACTAACAAGCAAACAAGCAAACAAGCGAACAAGCGAACAAACTCAAAAACTAACAAATGATCAAACGAACAAACGAACAAACTAACAAACTAACAAACTAACAACCGAACAAACGAACAAACGAGCAAACGAACAAACGAGCAAACTCAAAAACTAATGAATAATTGATTGATTGATATGTGGGGTTTAACGTCCCAAAACCACCATATGATTATGAGAGACACCGTAGTGGAGGGCTCCGGAAACTTATACCACCTGGGGTTCTTTAACGTACAAACTAACAAGCTAACAAGCTAACAAGCGAACAAGCTAACAAACTAACAAACGAACAAGCGAACAAACTAACAAACAAACAAACGAACAAACTAACAAACTAACAAACTGACAAACTAACAAACTAACAAACTAACAAACTAACAAACGAACAAACTCAGAAACTCACAAACTCACAAACTAATGATTGATTGATTGATTGATATGTGGGGTTTAACGTATCAAAACCACCATATGAATATGAGAGACATCGTAGTGGAGCGCTCCGGAAACTTAGACCACCTGGGGTTTTTAACGTAGAAACTAACAAACTAACAAGCTAACAAGCTAACAAGCGAACAAGCAAACAAACGAACAAACTAACAAACGAACGAACTAACAAACGAACAAACTAACAAACGAACAAACTAACAAACAAACAAACGAACAAACAAATGATTGATTGATTGATATCTGGGGCTTAACCTCCCAAAACCACCATATGATTATGGGAGATGCCGTAGTGGAGGGCTCCAGAAATTTAGACCACCTGGGGTTCTTTAACGTACAAACTAACAAACTAACAAACTAACAAGCAAACAAGCGAACAAGCGAACAAGCGAACAAGCGAACAAACTTACAAACTAAAAAACTAACAAACTAACAAAGTAACAAACTAACAATCTAGCAAACCAACAAACTAACAAGCGAACAAACTCAGAAACTAATGATTGATTGATTGATTGATATGTGGGGTTTATTGCCCAAAACCACCAAATGATTATGAGAGACGCCGTAGTGGGGGGCTTCGAAATTGAGAGCACCTGGGGTTCTTTAACGTACAAACTAACAAAATAACAAATTAACAAGCGAACAAGCGAACAAGTGAACAAACTAACAAGCAAACAAACTAACAAACTAACAAACTAACAAAATAACAAACGAACAAACGAACAAACGAACACACGAAGAAATGCAAAAACGAACAAACGAACAAACGAACAAACGAACAAACAAACAAACGAAGAAACGAACAAACTAATGATTGATTGATTGATATGTGAGGTTTAACGTCCCAAAACCACCATATGATTATGAGAGACGTACAAACGTACAACTAACGTACAAACTAACAAACTAACAAGCTAACAAGCGAAGAAGCGAACAAACGAACAAACTAACAAACGAACAAACGAACAAACGAACAAACTAACAGACTAACAAACTAGCAAACTAACAAATGAACAAACAATCAAACTCACCAACTAATGATTGATTGATTGATTGATATGTGAGGTTTAACGTCCCAAAACCACCATATAATTATAAGAGACGCCGTAGTGGAGGGCTCCGGAAATTTAGACCACCTGGGGTTCTTTAACGTACAAACTGACAAACTAACTAACTAACAAGCTAACAAGTTAACAAGCGAACAAGCAAACAAGCAAACAAGCGCACAAACTAACAAACGAACAAACGAACAAACGAACAAACTAACAAACTAACAAACTAGCAAACAAACAAACGAACACACGAACAAACGAACAAACTCACAAACTAATGATTGATTGATTGATTGATATGTGGGGTTTAACGTCCCAAAACCACCATATGATTTTGAGAGACGCCGTAGTGGAGGGCTCCGGAAATTTGGACCACCTGGGGTTCTTAATTGTACAAAACTAACAAACTAACAAACTAACAAACGAACAAACGAACACACGAACACACAAACACACGAAGAAACGAACAAACGGACAAACGGACAAACGAACAGACAAACAAACGAACAAATGTACAAACAACAAACAAACTAACAAACTAATGATTGATTGATTGATATGTGGGGTTTAACGTCCCAAAACTACCACATGATTATGAGAGACGCCGTAGTGGAGGGCTCCGGAAACTTAGACCACCTGGGGTTCTTTAACGTACAAACTAACAAACTAACAAGCGAACAAGCAAACAAGCGAACAAGCGAACAAACTAACAAACTAACAAACGAACAAACTAACAAACTAACAAACTAACAAACTAACAAACGAACAAATTAACAAACTAACAAACGAACAAACGAGCAAACGAACAAACGAGCAAACGAGCAAACGAACAAACTACCAAACTAGCAAACGAACAAACGAACAAACGAACAAACTCACAAACTAATGATTGATTGATTGATTGATATGTGGGGTTTAACGTCCCAAAACCACCATATGAATATGAGAGACGCCATAGTGGAGGGCTCCGGTAACTTAGACCACCTGGGGTTCTTTAACGTACAAACTAACAAACTAACAAGCTAACAAGCGAACAAGCAAACAAACGAACAAACTAACAAACGAACAAACGAACAAACGAACAAACGAACAAACTAACAAACTAACAAACTAACAAACTAGCAAACTAACAAACGAACAAACTCACAAACGAACAAACTCACAAACTAATGATTGATTGATTGATATGTGGGGTTTAACGTCCCAAAACCACCATATGTATATGAGAGACGCCGTAGTGGAAGGCTCCGGAAATTTAGAGCACCTGGGGTTCTTTAACGTAAAAACTAACAAACTAACAAACTAACAAACGAACAAACGAACAAACGAACACACGAACACACGGACAAACGGACAAACGAACAAACGGACAAACGAACAAACAAACAAACAAACAAACGAATAAATGTACAAACAAACAATCGCACAAACGAACAAACTAATTATTGATTGATTGATTGATATGTGGGGTTTACCGTCCCAAAACCACCATATGATTATGAGAGACGCCGTAGTGGAGGGCTCCGGAAACTTAGACCACCTGGGGTTCTTTAACGTACAAACTAACAAACTAACAAACGAACAAACGAACAAATGAACAAACGAACAAACTCACAAACTGATGATTGATTGATTGATTGATTGATATGTGGGGTTTAACGTCCCAAAACCACCATATGTATTTGAGAGACGCCGTAGTGGAAGGCTCCGGAAATTTAGAGCACCTGGGGTTCTTTAACGTAAAAACTAACAAACTAACAAACTAACAAACGAACAAACGAACACACGAACACACGGACAAACGGACAAACGAACAAACGGACAAACAAACAAACGAACAAACAAACAAACGAATAAATGTACAAACGAACAAACTAACAAACTAACAAACGAACAAACTAATGATGGATTGATTGATATGTGGGGTGTAACGTCCCAAAACCACCATATGATTATGAGAGATGCCGTAGTGGAGGGCTCCGGAATTTTAGACCACCTGGGGTTCTTTAACGTACAAACTAACAAACTAACAAACGAACAAACGAACAAATGAACAAACGAACAAACTCACAAACTGATGATTGATTGATTGATTGATTGATATGTGGGGTTTAACGTCCCAAAACCACCAAATGATTATGAGAGACGCCGTAGTGGAGGGCTTCGAAATTTAGAGCACCTGGGGTTCTTTAACGTACAAACTAACAAAATAACAAACTAACAAACGAACACACGAACACACGAAGAAACGAGCAAACGGACAAACGTACAAACCGAAAAACGGACAAACAAACAAACGAACAAACGAACAAACGTAAAAACAAACAAACAAACAAACGAACAAACTAATGATTGATTGATTGATATGTAGGGTTTAACGTCCCAGAACCACCGTATGATTATGAGAGACGCCATAGTGGAGGGCTCCGCAAGCTTAGACCACCTGGGGTTCTTTAACGTACAAACTCACAAACTAACAAACTAACAAACGAACAAACTAACAAACGAACAAACGAGAAAACGAACAAACGAGCAAACGAGCAAACGAGCAAACTAGCAAACAAGCAAACTAGCAAACGAACAAACGAACAAACTCACAAACGAACAAACGAACAAACTAATGATTGATTGATTGATTGATATGTGGGGTTTAACGTCCAAAAACCACCATATGATTATGAGAGACGCCATAGTGGAGGGCTCCGGAAACTCAGACCACCTGGGGTTCTTTAACGTACAAACTAACAAACTAACAAGCTAACAAGCGAAGAAGCGAACAAACGAACAAACTAACAAACTAACAAACGAACAAACGAATAAACTAACAAACTAACAGACTAACAAACTAGCAAACTAACAAATGAACAAACAAACAAACTCACCAACTAATGATTGATTGATTGATTGATATGTGAGGTTGAACGTCCCAAAACCACCATATAATTATAAGAGACGCCATAGTGGAGGGCTCCGGAAATTTAGACCACCTGGGGTTCTTTAACGTACAAACTGACAAACTAACAAACTAACAAGCTAACAAGTTAACAAGCGAACAAGCAAACAAGCAAACAAGCGCACAAACTAACAAACGAACAAACGAACAAACGAACAAACTAACAAACTAACAAACTAGCAAACAAACAAACGAACACACGAACAAACGAACAAACTCACAAACTAATGATTGATTGATTGATTGATATGTGGGGTTTAACGTCCCAAAACCACCATATGATTTTGAGAGACGCCGTAGTGGAGGGCTCCGGAAATTTGGACCACCTGGGGTTCTTAATTGAACAAAACTAACAAACTAACAAACTAACAAACGAACAAACGAACACACGAACACACAAACACACGAAGAAACGAACAAACGGACAAACGGACAAACGAACAGACAAACAAACGAACAAATGTACAAACAAACAAACAAACGAACAAACTAATGATTGATTGATTGATATGTGGGGTTTAACGTCCCAAAACTACCACATGATTATGAGAGACGCCGTAGTGGAGGGCTCCGGAAACTTAGACCACCTGGGGTTCTTTAACGTACAAACTAACAAACTAACAAGCGAACAAGCGAACAAACTAACAAACTAACAAACGAACAAACTAACAAACTAACAAACTAACAAACGAACAAATTAACAAACTAACAAACGAACAAACGAGCAAACGAACAAACGAGCAAACGAGCAAACGAACAAACTACCAAACTAGCAAACGAACAAACGAACAAACGAACAAACTCACAAACTAATGATTGATTGATTGATTGATATGTGGGGTTTAACGTCCCAAAACCACCATATGAATATGAGAGACGCAATAGTGGAGGGCTCCGGTAACTTAGACCACCTGGGGTTCTTTAACGTACAAACTAACAAACTAACAAGCTAACAAGCGAACATGCAAACAAACGAACAAACTAACAAACTAACAAACGAACAAACGAACAAACGAACAAACTAACAAACTAACAAACTAACAAACTAGCAAACTAACAAACGAACAAACTCACAAACGAACAAACTCACAAACTAATGATTGATTGATTGATATGTGGGGTTTAACGTCCCAAAACCACCATATGTATATGAGAGACGCCGTAGTGGAAGGCTCCGGAAATTTAGAGCACCTGGGGTTCTTTAACGTAAAAACTAACAAACTAACAAACTAACAAACGAACAAACGAAGAAGCGAACTAACTAAAAAACTAACAAACGAACAAACGAACAAACGAACAAACGAACAAACTAACAAACTAACAAACTAACAAACGAACAAACTCACAAACTAATGATTGATTGATTGATATGTGGGGTTTAACGTCCCAAAACCACCATATGTATATGAGAGACGCCGTAGTGGAAGGCTCCGGAAATTTAGAGCACCTGGGGTTCTTTAACTTAAAAACTAACAAACTAACAAACTAACAAACGAACAAACGAACAAACGAACACACGAACACACGGACAAACGGACAAACGAACAAACGGACAAACGAACAAACGAACAAACAAACAAATGAATAAATGTACAAACAAACAATCGCACAAACGAACAAACTAATTATTGATTGATTGATTGATATGTGGGGTTTACCGTCCCAAAACCACCATATGAATATGAGAGACGCCATAGTGGATGCTCCGGAAACTTAGACCACCTGGGGTTCTTTAACGTACAAACTAACAAACTAACAAGCTAACAAGCTAACAAGCGAAGAAGCGAACAATTGAACAAACAAACAGATGAACATACTCACAAACTAATGATTGATTGAGTGATTGATATAGGGGGTTTAACATCCCAAAACCACCATATGATTATGAGAGATGCCGTAGTGGAGGGCTCCGGAAATTTAGAGCACCTGGGGTTCTTTAACGTAAAAACTAACAAACTAACAAGCGAACAAGCGAACAAGCGAACAAGCGAACAAACTAACAAACTAACAAACTAACAAACTAACAAACTAACAAACGAACAAATTAACAAACTAACAAACGAACAAACTAACAATCGAACAAACTAACAAACTAACAAACGACCAAACGACCAAACGAGCAAACGAGCAAACGACCAAACTAGCAAACGACCAAACGAGCAAACTAGCAAACGAACAAACGAGCAAACTCACAAATGAACAAACGAACAAACTCACAAACTAATGATTAATTGATTGATTGATATGTGGGGTTTAACGTCCCAAAACCACCTTATGATTATGAGAGACGCCTTAGTGGAGGGCTCCGGAAACTTAGACCACCTGGGGTTCTTTAAGGTACAAACTAACAAACAAACTAACAAGCGAACAAGCGAAGAAGCGAACTAACTAAAAAACTAACAAACGAACAAACGAACAAACGAACAAACGTACAAACTAACAAACTAACAAACTAACAAACGAACAAACTAACAAACGAACAAACGAGCAAACGAACAAACGAGCAAACGAGCAGACGAGCTAACGAGCAAACTAGCAAGCTAGCAAACGAACAAACGAACAAACTCACAAACTCACAAACTCCTAAACGAACAAACTCACAAACTAATGATTGATTGATTGATTGATATGTGAGGTTTAACGTCCCAAAACCACCATATGATTATGAAAGACGCCATAGTGGAGGGCTCCGGAAACTCAGACCACCTGGGGTTCTTTAACGTACAAACTAACAAACTAACAAGCTAACAAGCTAACAAGCGAAGAAGCGAACAAACGAGCAAACTAACAAACTAACAAACGAACAAACGAATAAACTAACAAACTAACAAACTAACAAACTAGCAAACTAACAAACGAACAAACAAACAAACTCACAAACTCACAAACTAATGATTGATTGAGTGATTGATATAAGGGGTTTAACGCCCCAAAACCATCATACGATTATGAGAGATGCCGTAGTGGAGGGCTCCGGAAATTTAGAGCACCTGGGGTTCTTTAACGTAAAAACTAACAAACTAACAAACTAACAAATGAACAAACGAACACATGAACACACGAACACACGAAGAAACAGACAAACGGACAAACAAACAAACAAACAAACAAACAAACGAATAAACGTACAAACAACAGTCAAACAAACGAACAAATGAACAAACTAATGATTGATTGATTGATAGGTGGTGTTTACCGTCCTAAAACCACGATATGATTATGAGAGACGCCGTAGTGGAGGGCTCCGGAAATTCAGACCACCTGGGGTTCTTTAACGTAAAAACTAACAAACTTACAAACTAACAAGCAAACAAGCGAACAAGCGAACAAGCGAAGAAACTAACAAACTAACAAATGAACAAACGAACAAACAAACAAACAAACTAACTGACTAACAAATTAACAAACTAGCAAACTTAGAAACTAACAAACTAACAAACGAACAAATGAACAAACGAACAAATGAACAAACGAGCAAACGAACAAACAAACAAACAAACAAACCAACGAACAACGAGCAAACAAGCAAACGAGCAAACGAGCAAACGAGCAAACTAGCAAACTAGAAAACTAGCAAACGAACAAACTCACAAACGAACAAACGATTAAACGAAGAAACTGACAAACTAACAAACTAACAAATGAACAAACGAACAAAAGAGCAAACGAGCAAACGAGCAAACGAGCAAATGAGCAAACTAGCAAACGAACAAACTCACAAACGATCAAACGAACAAACGAACAAACTCACAAACTAATGATTAATTGATTGATTGATATGTAGGGTTTGACGTCCCAAAACCACCATATGATTATGAGAGATGCTGTAGTAGAGGGCTCCGCATACTTAGACCACTTGGGGTTCTTTAACGTGCAAACTAACAAACTAACAAGCTAACAAGCTAACAAGCGAAGAAGCGAACAAACAAACAAACAAACAAATGAACATACTCACAAACTAATGATTGATTGAGTGATTGATATAGGGGGTTTAACATCCCAAAACCACCATATGATTATGAGAGATGCTGTAGTGGAGGGCTCAGGAAATTTAGAGCACCTGGGGTTCTTTAACGTAAAAACTAACAAACTAACAAATTAACAAATGAACAAATGAACAAACGAACAAACGAACAAACGAACACACGAACACAGGAAGAAACGGACAATTGGACAAACGGACAAACGGACAAACGAACAAACGAACAAATGTACAAACAAACAATCAAACAAACGAACAAATGAACAAACTAATGATTGATTGATTGATATGTGGGGTTTACCGTTCCAAAACCACCATACTATTATGAGAGACGCCGTAGTGGAGGGCTCCATGAATTTAGACCACCTGGGGTTCTTTAACGTAAAAAGTAACAAACTTACAAACTAACAAGCAAACAAGCGAACAAGCGAACAAGCGAACAAACTAACAAACTAACCAATGAACAAACCAACAAACAAACAAACAAATGAACAAACAAACCAACGAACAAACGAGCAAACAAGCAAACGAGCAAACGAGCAAACGAGCAAACGAGCAAACTAGCAAACTAACAAACTCACAAACGAACAAACGAACAAACTCAAAGCTAATGATTAATTGATTGATTGATATGTGGGGTTTAACGTCCCAAAACCACCATATGATTATGAGAGACGCTGTAGTGGAGGGCTCCGGAAACTTAGACCACCTGGGGTTCTTTAACGTACAAACTAACAAACTAACAAGCTAACAAGCTAACAAGCGAACAAGCTAACAAACTAACAAACGAACAAACGAACAAACTAACGAACTAACAAACTAACAAACTAACAAACTGACAAACTAACAAACTAACAAACTAACAAACAAACAAACTCACAAAGTCACAAACTAATGATTGATTGATTTATTGATATGTGGGGTTTAACGTATCAAAACCACCATATAATTATGAGAGACGCCGTAGTGGAGGGCTCCGGAAACTTAGACCACCTGGGGTTCTTTAACGTAGAAACTAACAAACCAACAAGCTAACAAGCTAACAAGCGAACAAGCGAACAAGCGAACAAACGAACAAACTAACAAACTAACAAACGAACAAACGAACAAACTAGCAAACGAACAAACTAACAAACAAACAAACCAACAAACGAACAAACAAATGATTGATTGATTGATTGTAATGTGGGGTTTAACGTCCCAAAACCACCGTATGATTATGAGAGACGCCGTAATGGGGGGCTTCCGAAATTTAGACCACCTGGGGTTCTTTAATGTACAAACTAACAAACTAACAAACGAACAAACGAACAAAAGAACAAACGAACACACGAACACACGAAGACATGAAGAAACGAAAAAACGAAGAATCGAAGAAATGGACAAACGGACAAACGGACAAACGAACAAACGAACAAACTAACAAACTAACAAACGAACAAACGAACAAATAAACAAACAAACAAACGAAAAAACGAACAAACAAACAAACTAACAAACTAACAAACTAACAAACGGACAAACGAACAATGAACAAACAAACAAACAGACAAACCAGCAAACGTGCAAAAGAGCAAACGAGCAAACGAGCAAACTAGCAAACTAGCAAACGAACAAACTCACAAACTCACAAACTCACAAACGAACAAACTGACAAACTAATGATTGATTGATTGATATGTGGGGTTTCAAGTCCCGAAACCACCATATGATTATGAGAGACGCCGTAGTGAAGGGCTCTGGAAATTTAGAGCACCTGGGGTTCTTTGACGTACAAACTAACAAACTAACAAAATAACAAAATAACAAACGAACAAACGAACAAACGAACACACGAACACATGAACACACGAACACACGAAGAAACGAACAAACAGACAAATGTACAAACGGACAAACGGACAAACAAACAAACGAACAAACGAACAAACGTACAAACAAACAAACAAACAAATGAACAAACTAATGATTGATTGATTGATATGTAGGGTTTAACGTCCCAAAACCAACATATGATTATGAGAGACGCCATAGTGGAGGGCTCCGCAAGCTTAGACCACCTGGGGTTCTTTAACCTACAAACTAACAAACTAACAAACTAACAAGCGAACAAGTGAACAAGCAAACAAGCAAACAAACTAACAAACTAACAAGCGAACAAACGAACAAAAGAACAAACTAACAAACTAGCAAACGAACAAACGAACAAACAAACAAACGAACAAACTCATGAACTAATGATTGATTGAGTGATTGATATAGGGGGTTTAACGTCCCAAAACCATCATACGATTATGAGAGATGCCGTAGTGGAGGGCTCCGGAAATTTAGAGCACCTGGGGTTGTTTAACGTAAAAACTAACAAACTAACAAACTAACAAATGAACAAACGAACAAACGAACACATGAACACACGAACACACGAAGAAACAGACAAACGGACAAACAAACAAACGAACAAACGAACAAACGTACAAACAAACAATCAAACAAACGAACAAATGAACAAACTAATGATTGATTGATTGATTGATATGTGGGGTTTAACGTCCCGAAACCACCATATGATTATGAGAGACGCCGTAGTGAAGGGCTCCGGAAATTTAGAGCACCAGGGGTTCTTTATTGTACAAACTAACAAACTAACAAAATAACAAACGAACAAACGAACAAACGAACAAACGAACACACGAACACACGAACAAACGTACAAACAAACAAACAAACAAACGAACAAACTAATGATTGATTGATTGATATGTAGGGTTTAACGTCCCAGAACCACCATATGATTATGAGAGACGCCATAGTGGAGGGCTCCGCAAGCTTAGACCACCTGGGGTTCTTTAACGTACAAACTAACAAACTAACAAACTAACAAGCGAACAAGCGAACAAGCAAACAAACTAACAAACTAACAAACGAACAAACTAACAAACGAACAAACTAACAAACTAACAAACTAACAAACGAACTAACTAACAAACGAACAAACGAGCAAACGAACAAACGAGCAAACGAGCAAACAAGAACTCTAGCAAACTAGCAAACGAACAAACTCACAAACTCACAAACGAACAAACGAACAAACGAACAAACGAACAAACTAATGATTGATTGATTGATTGATTGATATGTGGGGTTTAACGTCCCAAAACCACCATATGATTATGAGAGACGCCATAGTGGAGGGCTCCGGAAACTTAGACCACCTGGGGTTTTTAACGTGCAAACTAACAAGCGAACAAGCTAACAAACCAACAAACGAACAAACGAACAAACTAACGAACTAACAAACTAACAAACTGACAAACTAACAAACTAACAAACTAACAAACTAACAAACTCACAAAGTCACAAACTAATGATTGATTGATTGATTGATATGTGGGGTTTAACGTATCAAAACCACCGTATAAATATGAGAGATGCCGTAGTGGAGGGCTCTGGAAACTTAGACCACCTGGGGTTCTTTAACGTAGAAACTAACAAACCAACAAGCTAACAAGCTAACAAGCGAACAAGCGAACAAGCGAACAAACGAACAAACTAACAAACTAACAAACGAACAAACGAACAAACGAACAAACTAGCAAACGAACAAACTAACAAACAAACAAACCAACAAACGAACAAACAAATGATTGATTGATTGATTGTAATGTGGGGTTTAACGTCCCAAAACCACCATATAATTATGAGAGATGCCATAGTGGAGGGCTCCAGAAATTTAGACCACCTGGAATTCTTTAACGTACAAACTAAGAAACCAGCAAACTAACAAACTAAGAAGCTAACAAGCTAACAAGCGAACAAGCAAACAAGCAAACAAGCGAACATGCGAACAAACGAACAAACGAACAAATGAACAAACTAACAAACTAACAAACAAACAAACTAACAAACTAACAAACTAACAAACTAACAAACGATCAAACGAGAACACTAACAAACGAACAAACGAACAAACGAAAAAACGAACAAACTAACAAACTAACAAACTAACAAACTAACAAACGAACAAACGAACAAGCGAACAAACTAACGAACTAACGAACTAACGAACTCACAAACTAATGATTGATTGATTGATTGATTGATATGTGGCGTTTAAAGTCCCAAAACCACCGTATGATTGCGAGAGACGCCGTAATGGGGGGCTCCCGAAATTTAGACCACCTGGGGTTCTTTAATGTACAAACTAACAAACTAACAAACGAACAAACGAACAAAAGAACAAACGAACACACGAACACACGAAGACATGAAGAAACGAAAAAACGAAGAATCGAAGAAACGGACAAACGGACAAACAAACAAACTAACAAACTAACAAACTAACAAACAAACAAACGAACAAATAAACAAACAAACAAACGAAAAAACGAACAAACAAACAAACTAACAAACTAACAAACTAACAAACTAACAAACGAACAAACGAACAATGAACAAACAAACAAACAGACAAACCAGCAAACGTGCAAAAGAGCAAACGAGCAAACGAGCAAACTAGCAAACTAGAAAAAGAACAAACTCACAAACTCACAAACTCACAAACGAACAAACTGACAAACTAATGATTGATTGATTGATTGATATGTGGGGTTTAAAGTCCCGAAACCACCATATGATTATGAGAGACGCCGTAGTGAAGGGCTCCGGAAATTTAGAGCACCTGGGGTTCTTTGATGTACAAACTAACAAACTAACAAAATAACAAACTAACAAACGAACAAACGAACAAACGAACAAACGAACACACGAACACATGAACACACGAACACACGAAGAAACGAACAAACTGACAAATCTACAAACGGACAAACGGACAAACAAACAAACGAACAAACGAACAAACGTACAAACAAACAAACAAACGAACAAACGAACAAACTAATGATTGATTGATTGATATGTAGGGTTTAACGTCCCAAAACCAACATATGATTATGAGAGACGCCATAGTGGAGGGCTCCGGAAACTCAGACCACCTGGGGTTCTTTAACGTACAAACTAACAAACTAACAAACTAACAAGCTAACAAGCGAAGAAGCGAACAAACGAACAAACTAACAAACTAACAAACGAACAAACGAATAAACTAACAAACTAACAAACTAACAAACTAGCAAACTAACAAACGAAAAAACAAACAAACGAACAAACTCATGAACTAATGATTGATTGAGTGATTGATATAGGGGGTTTAATGTCCCAAAACCATCATACGATTATGAGAGATGCCGTAGTGGAGGGCTCCGGAAATTTAGAGCACCTGGGGTTCTTTAACGTAAAAACTAACAAACTAACAAACTAACAAATGAACAAACGAACAAACGAACACATGAACACACGAACACACGAAGAAAAAGACAAACGGACAAACAAACAAACGAACAAACGAACAAACGTACAAACAAACAATCAAACAAACGAACAAATGAACAAACTAATGATTGATTGATTGATTGATATGTGGGGTTTAACGTCCCGAAACCACCATATGATTATGAGAGACGCCGTAGTGAAGGGCTCCGGAAATTTAGAGCACCAGGGGTTCTTTATTGTACAAACTAACAAACTAACAAAACTAACAAACGAACAAACGAACAAACGAACAAACGAACACACGAACACGCGAACACACGAAGAAACGAAGAAACGGACAAACGTACAAACGGACAAACGGACAAACAAACAAACGAACAAACATACAAACAAACAAACAAACGAACAAACTAATGATTGATTGATTGATATGTAGGGTTTAACGTCCCAGAACCACCATGTGATTATGAGAGACGCCATAGTGGAGGGCTCCGGGAACTTAGACCACCTGAGGTTCTTTAACGTACAAACGAAAAAACTAACAAGCTAACAAGCTAACAAGCGAAGAAGCGAACAAACGAACAAACAAACCAATGAACATACTCACAAACTAATGATTGATTGAGTGATTGATATAGGGGGTTTAACATCCCAAAACCACCATACGATTATGAGAGATGCCGTAGTGGAGGGCTCCGGAAATTTAGAGCACCTGGGGTTCTTTAACGTAAAAACTAACAAACTAACAAACTAACAAATGAACAAATGAACAAACGAACAAATGAACAAACAAACAAACGAACAAACGAACACACGAACACACGAAGAAACGGACAATCGGACAAACGGACAAACGGACAAACGAACAAACGAACAAACGAACAAATGTACAGACAAACAATCAAACAAACGAACAAATGAACAAACTAATGATTGATTGGTTGATATGTGGAGTTTACCGTTCCAAAACCACCATATTATTATGAGAGACGCCGTAGTGGAGGGCTCCGGAAATTTAGACCACCTGGGGTTCTTTAACGTACAAACTAACAAACTAACAAGCTAACAAGCTTACAAGCGAAGAAGCGAACAAACGAACAAACTAACAAACTAACAAACGAACAAAGGAACAAACTAACAAACTAACAAACTAGCAAACTAACAAACGAACAAACAAACAAATGAACAAACTCACAAACTAATGATTGATTGAGTGATTGATATAGGGGGTTTAACGTCCCAAAACCACCATACGATTATGAGAGATGCCGTAGTGGAGGGCTCCGGAAATTTAGAACACCTGGGGTTCTTTAACGTAAAAACTAACAAACTAACAAATGAACAAATGAACAAATGAACAAACGAACAAACAAACAAACAAACACATGAACACACGAACACTCGAAGAAACAGACAAACGGACAAACGAACAAACGGACAAACGAACAAATGAACAAACGTACAAACAAACAATGAAACAAACGAACAAATGAACAAACTAATAATTGATTGATTGATAGGTGGGGTTTACCGTCCCAAAACCACCATATGATTATGAGAAACGCCATAGTGGAGGGCTCCGGAAATTTAGACCACCTGGGGCTCTTTAACGTAAAAACTTACAAACTATCAAACTGACAAGCAAACAAGCGAACAAGCGAACAAGCGAACAAACTAACAAACTAACAAATGAACAAACGAACAAACAAACAAACAAACAAACTAACAAACTAACAAACTAACAAACGAACAAACTAACAAACGAACAAATGAGCAAACGAGCAAACGAACAAACGAACAAACAAACAAACTAACAAACTAACAAACTAACAAACTAACAAACGAACAAACGAACAAACGAGCAAACGAGAAAACGAGAAAACGAGCAAACGAGCAAACTAGCAAACTCGCAAACGAACAAACGAACAAACGAAAAAACGAACAAACTCAAAAACTATTGATTAATTGATTGATTGATATGTGGGGTTTAACACCCCAAAACCACCATATGATTATGAGAGACGCCGTAGTGGAGGGCTCCGGAAACTTAGACCACCTGGGGTTCTTTAACGTACAAACTAACAAACTAACAAGCTAACAAGCTACCAAGCGAACAAGCTAACAAACTAACAAACGAACAAACGAACAAACTAACGAACTAACAAACTAACAAACTGACAAACTGACAAACTAACAAACTAACAAACTAACAAACTAACAAACTCACAAACTCACAAACTCACAAACTAATGATTGATTGATTGATTGATATCTGGGGTTTAACGTATCAAAACCACCATATAATTATGAGAGACGCCGTAGTGAAGGGCTCCGGAAACTTAGACCACCTGGGGTTCTTTAACGTAGAAACTAACAAACTAACAAGCTAACAAGCTAACAAGCGAACAAGCGAACAAGCGAACAAACGAACAAACTAACAAACTAACAAACTAACAAACGAACAAACTAACAAACGAATAAACTAACAAACTAACAAACTAACAAACAAACAAACTAACAAACTACCAAAATAACAAACGAGCAAACAAATGATTGATTGATTGATTGACATGTGGGGTTTAACGTCCCAAAACCACCATATAATTATGCGAGATTCCATAGTGGAGGGCTCTAGAAATTTAGACCACCTGGAAATCTTTAACGTACAAACTAACAAACTAACAAACTAACAAACTAACAAGCAAACAAGCAAACAAGCGAACAAGCGAACAAGCGAACAAGCAAACAAGCGAACAAACTAACAAACTAACAAACTAACAAGCGAACAAACTAACAAACGAACAAACGAACAAACTAAAAAACGAACAAACGAACAAACGAACAAACTAAAAAACTAACAAACTAACAAACTAACAAACTAACAAACGAACAAACGAACAAACGAACAAACAAACAAACGAGCAAACGAGCAAACGAGCAAACTAGCAAATGAACAAACGAATAAACGAACAAACTCACAAACGAACAAACAAACAAACTCAAAAACTAATGATTAACTGATTGATTGATATGTGCGGTTTAACGTCTCAAAACCACCATATGAATATAAGAGACGCGGTAGTGGAGAGCTCCGAAAACTTAGACCACCTGGGGTTCTTTAACGTACAAACTAACAAACTAACAAGCTAACAAGCTAACAAGCGAACAAGCTAACAAACTAACGAACAAGCGAACAAACTAACAAACAAACGAACAAATGAGCAAACTAGCAAACTAGCAAACGAACAAACGAGCAAACTAGCAAACTAGCAAACGAACAAACGAACAAACGAACAAACGAACAAACGAACAAACTCAAAAACTAATGAATAATTGATTGATTGATATGTGGGGTTTAACGTCCCAAAACCAACATAAGATTATGAGAGACGCCGCAGTGGAGAGCTCCGGAAACTTAGACCACCTTGGGTTCTTTAACGTACAAACTAACAAACTAACAAACTAACAAGCTAACAAGCTAACAAGCGAACAAGCTAACAAACGAACAAGCGAACAAGCGAACAAACTAACAAATGAACAAACGAACAAACTAACAAACTGACAAACTAACAAACTAACAAACAAACAAACGAACAAACGAACAAACTCACAAACTAATGATTGATTGATTGATTGATTGATATGTGGGGTTTAACGTCCCAAAACCACCATATGATTATGAGAGACGCCGTAGTGAAGGGCTCCGGAAATTTAGACCACCTGGGGATCTTTAATGTACAAACTAACAAACGAAAAAAGAACAAACGAACAAACGAACAAATGAACACACAAACAAACAAACACACGAACGAACAAAGAAACGAACACACAAACACACGAAGAAACGGTCAAACGGACAAACGGACAAACGAAGAAACGAAGAAACGGACAAACGGACAAACGGACAAACTAATGATTGATTGATTGATATGTGAGGATTAACGTCCCAAAAACCACCATATGATTATGAGAGACGCCCTAGTGGAGGGCTCCGGAATATTAGACCACCTGGGGTTCTTTAGTGTACAAACTCACAAACTAACAAACTAACAAACGAACAAACGAACAAACGAACAAACGGACAAATGAACACACGAACAAACAAACACACGAACAAACGAAGAAACGAAGAAACGAACAAACTAACAAAGTAACAAGCTAACAATCTAGCAAACCAACAAACGAACAAACGAAAAAACTCACAAACTAATGATTGATTGATTGAATGATATGTGGGGTTTAACGTCCCAAAACCACCAAATGATTCTGAGAGACGCCGTCGTGGAGGGCTCCGAAATATAGAGCACCTCGGGTTCTTTAACGTACAAACTAACAAACTAACAAAATAACAAACGAACAAACAAAGAAACGAACACACGAATAAATGCACAAACGAACAAACAAACAAACGAACAAACGAACAAACAAACAAATGAACAAACGAACAAACTAATGATTGATTGATTGATATGTAAGGTTTAACGTCCCAAAACCAACATATGATTATGAGAGACGCCATGGTGGAGGGCTCCGCAAGCTTAGACCACCTGGGGTTCTTTAACGTACAAACTAACAAACTAACAAACTAACAAGCGAACAAGCGAACAAGCGAACAAGCAAACAAACTAACAAACTAACAAACGAACAAACGAACAAACTAACAAACTAACAAACTAACAAACGAACAAACTAACAAACGAACAAACGAGCCAACGAACAAACGAGCAAACGAGCAAACAAGCAAACGAGCAAACTAGCAAACGAACAAACGAACAAACTCACAAACTCACAAACGAACAAACTCACAAACTCACAAACTAATGATTGATTGATTGATTGATATGTGGGGTTTAACGCCCCAAAACCACCATATGATTATGAGAGACGCCATAGTGGAGGGCTCCGGAAATTCAGACCACCTGGGGTTCTTTAACGTACAAACTAACAAACTAACAAGCTAACAAGCTAACAAGCAAAGAAGCGAACAAACGAACAAACTAACAAACTAACAAACGAACAACTGAACAAACGAATAAACCAACAAACTAACAAATGAACAAACAAACAAACGAACAAACTCACAAACTAATGATTGATTGAGTGATTGATATAGGGGGTTTAACGTCCCAAAACCACCATACAATTATGAGAGATGCCGTATTGGAGGGCTCCAGAAATTTAGAGCACCTGGGGATCTTTAACGTAAAAACTAACAAACTAACAAACTAACAAATGAACAAACGAACTAATGAACAAACGAACAAACGAACACATGAACACACGAACACACGAAGAAACAGACAAACGGACAAACGGACAAACGAACAAACGAACAAACAAACAAACGTACAAACAAACAATCAAACAAACGAACAAATGAACAAACTAATGATTGATAGATTGATATGTGGGGTTTACCGTCCTAAAACCACCATATGATTATGAGAGACGCCGTAGTGGAGGGCTCCGGAAATTTAGACCACCTGGTGTTCTTTAACGTAAAAACTAACGAACTTACAAACTAACAAGCAAACAAGCGAAAGGCGAACAAACTAAGAAACTAACAAATGAACAAACGAACAAACAAACAAACGAACTAACAAACTAACAAACTCAGAAACTAACAAACTATCAAACGAACAAACGAACAAACTAGCAAACGAACAAACGAGCAAACGAACAAACAAACAAACGAACAAACAAACAAACGAACAAACGAGCAAACAAGCAAACAAGCAAACGAGCAAACGAGCAAACGAGCAAACTAGCAAACTAGCAAACTAGCAAACGAACAAACTCACAAACTCACAAACGATCAAACGAACAAACTAACAATATAACAAACTAACAAACTAACAAACTAACAAACGAACAAAAGAGCAAACGAGCAAACGAGCAAACGAGCAAACGAGCAAACTAGCAAACGAACAAACTCACAAACGAACAAACAAACAAACGAACGAACTCAAAAACTAGTGATTAATTGATTGATTGATATGTGGGGTTTAACGTCCCAAAATCACCATATGATTATGAGAGACGCCGTAGTGGAGGGCTCCGGAAACTTAGACCACCTGGGGTTCTTTAACATGCAAACTAACAAACTAACAAACTAACAAGCGTACATGCAAAGAAGCGAACAAACGAACAAACAAACAAATGAACATACTCACAAACTAATGATTGATTGAGTGATTGATATAGGGGAATTAACATCCCAAAACCACCATACGATTATGAGAGATGCCGTAGTGGAGGGCTGCGAAAATTTAAAGCACCTGGGGTTCTTTAACGTAAAAACTAACAAACTAACAAACTAACAAATGAACAAATGAACAAACGAACAAACGAACAAACGAACACACGAACACACAAAGAAACGGACAATCGGACAAACGGACAAACGGACAAACGAACAAACGAACAAACGAACAAATGTACAAACAAACAATGAAACAAACGAACAAATGAACAAACTAATGATTGATTGATTGATATGTGGGGTTTACTGTTCCAAAACCACCATATTATTATGAGAGACGCCGTAGTGGAGGGCTCCCGAAATTTAGACCACCTGGGGTTCTTTAACGTAAAAACTAACAAACTTACAAACTAACAAACTAACAAGCAAACAAGCGAACAAGCGAACAAGCGAACAAACTAACAAACTAACAAATGAACAAACGAACAAACAAACAAACAAACAAACTAACAAACTAACAAACTAACAAACTAACAAACGAACAAACTAACAAACGAACAAACAAACCAACAAACAAACAGCAAACAAGCAAACGAGCAAACGAGCAAACGAGCAAACTAGCAAACTAGCAAACTTACAAACTAGCAAACGAACAAACTCACAAACGAACAAACGATCAAACGAACAAACTAACAAACTAACAAACTAACAAATTAACAAACTAACAAACTAACAAACGAACAAACGAACAAACGAACAAACGAGCAAACGAGAAAACGAGCAAACGAGCAAACGAGCAAACGAGCAAACGAGCAAACTAGCAAATGAACAAACTCACAAACGAACAAACGAAAAAACGAAAAAACTCAAAAACTATCGTATAATTGATTGATTGATATGTGGGGTTTAACGTCCCAAAACCACCATATGATTATGAGAGACGCCGTAGTGGAGGGCTCCGGAAACTTAGACCACCTGGGGTTCTTTAACGTAGAAACTAACAAACTAACAAGCTAACAAGCTAACAAGCGAACAAGCGAACAAGCGAACAAACGAACAAACTAACAAACTAACAAACGAACAAACTAACAAACGAATAAACTAACAAACTAACAAACTAACAAACAAACAAACTAACAAACTACCAAAATAACAAACGAGCAAACAAATGATTGATTGATTGATTGACATGTGGGGTTTAACGTCCCAAAACCACCATATAATTATGCGAGATTCCATAGTGGAGGGCTCTAGAAATTTAGACCACCTGGAAATCTTTAACGTACAAACTAACAAACTAACAAACTAACAAACTAACAAGCAAACAAGCAAACAAGCGAACAAGCGAACAAGCGAACAAGCAAACAAGCGAACAAACTAACAAACTAACAAACTAACAAGCGAACAAACTAACAAACGAACAAACGAACAAACTAAAAAACGAACAAACGAACAAACGAACAAACTAAAAAACTAACAAACTAACAAACTAACAAACTAACAAACGAACAAACGAACAAACGAACAAACAAACAAACGAGCAAACGAGCAAACGAGCAAACTAGCAAATGAACAAACGAATAAACGAACAAACTCACAAACGAACAAACAAACAAACTCAAAAACTAATGATTAACTGATTGATTGATATGTGCGGTTTAACGTCTCAAAACCACCATATGAATATAAGAGACGCGGTAGTGGACAGCTCCGAAAACTTAGACCACCTGGGGTTCTTTAACGTACAAACTAACAAACTAACAAGCTAACAAGCTAACAAGCGAACAAGCTAACAAACTAACGAACAAGCGAACAAACTAACAAACAAACGAACAAATGAGCAAACTAGCAAACTAGCAAACGAACAAACGAGCAAACTAGCAAACTAGCAAACGAACAAACGAACAAACGAACAAACGAACAAACGAACAAACTCAAAAACTAATGAATAATTGATTGATTGATATGTGGGGTTTAACGTCCCAAAACCAACATAAGATTATGAGAGACGCCGCAGTGGAGAGCTCCGGAAACTTAGACCACCTTGGGTTCTTTAACGTACAAACTAACAAACTAACAAACTAACAAGCTAACAAGCTAACAAGCGAACAAGCTAACAAACGAACAAGCGAACAAGCGAACAAACTAACAAATGAACAAACGAACAAACTAACAAACTGACAAACTAACAAACTAACAAACAAACAAACGAACAAACGAACAAACTCACAAACTAATGATTGATTGATTGATTGATTGATATGTGGGGTTTAACGTCCCAAAACCACCATATGATTATGAGAGACGCCGTAGTGAAGGGCTCCGGAAATTTAGACCACCTGGGGATCTTTAATGTACAAACTAACAAACGAAAAAAGAACAAACGAACAAACGAACAAATGAACACACAAACAAACAAACACACGAACGAACAAAGAAACGAACACACAAACACACGAAGAAACGGTCAAACGGACAAACGGACAAACGAAGAAACGAAGAAACGGACAAACGGACAAACGGACAAACTAATGATTGATTGATTGATATGTGAGGATTAACGTCCCAAAAACCACCATATGATTATGAGAGACGCCCTAGTGGAGGGCTCCGGAATATTAGACCACCTGGGGTTCTTTAGTGTACAAACTCACAAACTAACAAACTAACAAACGAACAAACGAACAAACGAACAAACGGACAAATGAACACACGAACAAACAAACACACGAACAAACGAAGAAACGAAGAAACGAACAAACTAACAAAGTAACAAGCTAACAATCTAGCAAACCAACAAACGAACAAACGAAAAAACTCACAAACTAATGATTGATTGATTGAATGATATGTGGGGTTTAACGTCCCAAAACCACCAAATGATTCTGAGAGACGCCGTCGTGGAGGGCTCCGAAATATAGAGCACCTCGGGTTCTTTAACGTACAAACTAACAAACTAACAAAATAACAAACGAACAAACAAAGAAACGAACACACGAATAAATGCACAAACGAACAAACAAACAAACGAACAAACGAACAAACAAACAAATGAACAAACGAACAAACTAATGATTGATTGATTGATATGTAAGGTTTAACGTCCCAAAACCAACATATGATTATGAGAGACGCCATGGTGGAGGGCTCCGCAAGCTTAGACCACCTGGGGTTCTTTAACGTACAAACTAACAAACTAACAAACTAACAAGCGAACAAGCGAACAAGCGAACAAGCAAACAAACTAACAAACTAACAAACGAACAAACGAACAAACTAACAAACTAACAAACTAACAAACGAACAAACTAACAAACGAACAAACGAGCCAACGAACAAACGAGCAAACGAGCAAACAAGCAAACGAGCAAACTAGCAAACGAACAAACGAACAAACTCACAAACTCACAAACGAACAAACTCACAAACTCACAAACTAATGATTGATTGATTGATTGATATGTGGGGTTTAACGCCCCAAAACCACCATATGATTATGAGAGACGCCATAGTGGAGGGCTCCGGAAATTCAGACCACCTGGGGTTCTTTAACGTACAAACTAACAAACTAACAAGCTAACAAGCTAACAAGCAAAGAAGCGAACAAACGAACAAACTAACAAACTAACAAACGAACAACTGAACAAACGAATAAACCAACAAACTAACAAATGAACAAACAAACAAACGAACAAACTCACAAACTAATGATTGATTGAGTGATTGATATAGGGGGTTTAACGTCCCAAAACCACCATACAATTATGAGAGATGCCGTATTGGAGGGCTCCAGAAATTTAGAGCACCTGGGGATCTTTAACGTAAAAACTAACAAACTAACAAACTAACAAATGAACAAACGAACTAATGAACAAACGAACACATGAACACACGAACACACGAAGAAACAGACAAACGGACAAACGGACAAACGAACAAACGAACAAACAAACAAACGTACAAACAAACAATCAAACAAACGAACAAATGAACAAACTAATGATTGATAGATTGATATGTGGGGTTTACCGTCCTAAAACCACCATATGATTATGAGAGACGCCGTAGTGGAGGGCTCCGGAAATTTAGACCACCTGGTGTTCTTTAACGTAAAAACTAACGAACTTACAAACTAACAAGCAAACAAGCGAAAGGCGAACAAACTAAGAAACTAACAAATGAACAAACGAACAAACAAACAAACGAACTAACAAACTAACAAACTCAGAAACTAACAAACTATCAAACGAACAAACGAACAAACTAGCAAACGAACAAACGAGCAAACGAACAAACAAACAAACGAACAAACAAACAAACGAACAAACGAGCAAACAAGCAAACAAGCAAACGAGCAAACGAGCAAACGAGCAAACTAGCAAACTAGCAAACTAGCAAACGAACAAACTCACAAACTCACAAACGATCAAACGAACAAACTAACAATATAACAAACTAACAAACTAACAAACTAACAAACGAACAAAAGAGCAAACGAGCAAACGAGCAAACGAGCAAACGAGCAAACTAGCAAACGAACAAACTCACAAACGAACAAACAAACAAACGAACGAACTCAAAAACTAGTGATTAATTGATTGATTGATATGTGGGGTTTAACGTCCCAAAATCACCATATGATTATGAGAGACGCCGTAGTGGAGGGCTCCGGAAACTTAGACCACCTGGGGTTCTTTAACATGCAAACTAACAAACTAACAAACTAACAAGCGTACATGCAAAGAAGCGAACAAACGAACAAACAAACAAATGAACATACTCACAAACTAATGATTGATTGAGTGATTGATATAGGGGAATTAACATCCCAAAACCACCATACGATTATGAGAGATGCCGTAGTGGAGGGCTGCGAAAATTTAAAGCACCTGGGGTTCTTTAACGTAAAAACTAACAAACTAACAAACTAACAAATGAACAAATGAACAAACGAACAAACGAACAAACGAACACACGAACACACAAAGAAACGGACAATCGGACAAACGGACAAACGGACAAACGAACAAACGAACAAACGAACAAATGTACAAACAAACAATGAAACAAACGAACAAATGAACAAACTAATGATTGATTGATTGATATGTGGGGTTTACTGTTCCAAAACCACCATATTATTATGAGAGACGCCGTAGTGGAGGGCTCCCGAAATTTAGACCACCTGGGGTTCTTTAACGTAAAAACTAACAAACTTACAAACTAACAAACTAACAAGCAAACAAGCGAACAAGCGAACAAGCGAACAAACTAACAAACTAACAAATGAACAAACGAACAAACAAACAAACAAACAAACTAACAAACTAACAAACTAACAAACTAACAAACGAACAAACTAACAAACGAACAAACAAACCAACAAACAAACAGCAAACAAGCAAACGAGCAAACGAGCAAACGAGCAAACTAGCAAACTAGCAAACTTACAAACTAGCAAACGAACAAACTCACAAACGAACAAACGATCAAACGAACAAACTAACAAACTAACAAACTAACAAATTAACAAACTAACAAACTAACAAACGAACAAACGAACAAACGAACAAACGAGCAAACGAGAAAACGAGCAAACGAGCAAACGAGCAAACGAGCAAACGAGCAAACTAGCAAATGAACAAACTCACAAACGAACAAACGAAAAAACGAAAAAACTCAAAAACTATCGTATAATTGATTGATTGATATGTGGGGTTTAACGTCCCAAAACCACCATATGATTATGAGAGACGCCGTAGTGGAGGGCTCCGGAAACTTAGACCACCTGGGGTTCTTTAATGTACAAACTAACAAACTAACAAGCTAACAAGCTAACAAGCGAACAAGCAAACAAGCGAACAAACGAACAAACTAACAAACTAACAAACTAACAAACGAACAAACTAACAAACGAATAAACTAACAAACGAACAAACTAGCAAACGAACAAACGAACAAATGAACAAACTAAAAACTAACAAACTAACAAACTCAAAAACTAATGAATTATTGATTGATTGATATGTGGGGTTTAACGTCCCAAAACCACCATATGATTATGAGAGACGCCGTAGTGAAGGGCTCCGGAAACTTAGACCACCTGGGGTTCTTTAATGTACAAACTAACAAACTAACAAGCTAACAAGCTAACAAGCGAACAAGCTAACAAACTAACAAACAAACAAGCGAACAAGCGAACAAACTAACAAAGGAACAAAGGAACAAACTAACAAAAGAACAAACTGACAAACTGACAAACTAACAAACGAACAAACGAACAAACTCACAAACTAATGATTGATTGATTGATTGATGATTGGGGTTTAACGTCCCAAAACCACCATATGATTATGAGAGACGCCGTAGTGGAGGGCTCCGGAAATTTAGAGCACCTGGGCTTCTTTAACGTACAAACTAACAAACTAACAAATTAACAAGCGAACAAGCGAACAAGCAAACAAACTAACAAACTAACAAACAAACTAACAAACTAACAAACTAACAAAATAACAAACGAACAAACGAACAAACGAACACACGAAGAAACAGACAAACGAACAAAGGAACAAATGAACAAACAAACGAACAAACAAACGAACAAACGAACAAACAAACAAACTAATGATTGATTGATTGATATGTGGTGTTTATCGTCCCAAAACAACCTTATGATTATGGCAGATGCCGTAGTGGAGGGCTCCAGAAATTTAGACCACCTGTGGTTCTTTAACGTACAAACTAACAAACTAACAAGCTAACAAGCTAACAAGCGAACAAGCTAACAAACTAACAAACGAACAAACGAACAAACTAACGAACTAACAAACTAACAAACTGACAAACTAACAAACTAACAAACGAACAAACGAACACACTAACGAACTAACAAACTAACAAACTGACAAACTAACAAACTAACAAACTAACAAACAAACAAACTCACAAACTCACAAACTCACAAACTAATGATTGATTGATTGATTGATATGTGGGGTTTAACGTATCAAAACCACCATATAATTATGAGAGACGCCGTAGTGGAGGGCTCCGGAAACTTAGACCACCTGGGGTTCTTTAACGTAGAAACTAACAAACTAACAAACTAACAAGCTAACAAGCTAACAAGCGAACAGGCGAACAAGCGAACAAACGAACAAACTAACAAACTAACAAACTAACAAACTAACAAATGAACAAACTAACAAACGAACAAACTAACAAACTAACAAACTAACAAACGAACAAACAAATGATTGATTGATTGATATGTGGGGTTTAACGTCCCAAAATCACCATATGATTATGAGAGACGCCGTAGAGGAGGGCTCCAGAAACTTAGACCACCTGGGGTTCTTTAACGTACAAACTAACAAACTAACAAGCTATAAAGCTAACAAGCGAACAAGCTAACAAACTAACAAATGAACAAACGAACAAACTAACGAACTAACAAACTAACAAACTGACAAACTAACAAACTAACAAATTCACAAACTCACAAACTAATGATTGATTGATTGATTGATATGTAGAGTTTAATGTCCCAAAACCACCATATGATTATGAGAGACGCTGTAGTGGAGGGCTCCGCAAACTTAGACCACCTGGGGTTCTTTAACGTGCAAACTAACAAACTTACAAACTAACAAGCGTACAAGCGAACAACCGAACAAGCAAACATACTAACAAACTAACAAACGAACAAACGAACAAACGAACAAACTAACAAACTAACAACCTAACAAATGAACAAACTAACAAACGAACAAACGAGCAAACGAACAAACGAGCAAACGAGCAAACTAGCAAACTAGCAAACAAACAAACGAACAAACTCACAAACTCACAAACAAACAAGCGAACAAACTCACAAACTAATGATTGATTGATTGATTGATATGTAGGGTTTAACGTCCCAAAACCACCATATGATTATGAGAGACGCCATAGTGGAGGGCTCCGGAAACTTAGACCACCTGGGGTTCTTTAACGTACAAACTAACAAACTAACAAGCTAACAAGCTAACAAGCGAACAAGCTAACAAACTAACAAACGAACAATTGAACAAACTAACGAACTAACAAACTAACAAACTGACAAACTAACAAACTAACAAACTAACAAACTAACAAACAAACAAACTCACAAACTCACAAACTCACAAACTAATGATTGATTGATTGATTGATATATGGGGTTTAACGTATCAAAACCACCATATAATTATGAGAGACACCGTAGTGGAGGGCTCCGGAAACTTAGACCACCTGGGGTTCTTTAACGTAGAAACTAACAAACTAACAAGCTAACAAGCTAACAAGCTAACAAGCGAACAAGCGAACAAGCGAACAAACTAACAAACTAACAAACTAACAAACGAACAAACGAACAAACTAACAAACGAACAAACTAAGAAACTAACAAACTAACAAACTAACAAACAAACAAACAAATGATTGATTGATTGATTGATATGTGGGGTTTAACGTCCCAAAACCACCATATAATTATGGGAGATGCAATAGTGGAGGGCTCCAGAAATTTAGACCACCTGGAATTCTTTAACGTACAAACTAAGAAACTAGCAAACTAAAAAACTAACAAGCTAACAAGCTAACAAGCGAACAAGCAAACAAGCAAACAAGCAAACATGCGAACAAACGAACAAACGAACAAAAGAGCAAACGAGCAAACGAGCAAACGAGCAAAGTAGCAAACGAACAAACTCACAAACGAACAAACGAACCAACGAACAAACTCAAAAACTAGTGTATGATTGATTGATTGATATGTGGGGTTTAACGTCCCAAAACCACCATATAATTATGAGAGACGCCATAGTGGAGGGCTCCGGAAATTTAGACCACCTGGGGTTCTTTAACGTACAAACTAACAAACTAACAAGCTAACAAGCTAACAAGCGAAGAAGCGAACAAACGAACAAACAAACAAACGAACACACGAACACACGAAAAAACGGACAATCGGACAAACGAACAAACGAACAAACGAACAAATGTACAAACAAACAATCAAACAAACGAACAAATGAACAAACTAATGATTGATTGCTTGATATGTGGGGTTTACCGTTCCAAAACCACCATATTATTATGAGAGAGGCCGTAGTGGAGGGCTCCCGAAATTTAGACCACCTGGGGTTCTTTAACGTAAAAACTAACAAACTTACAAACTAACAAACTAACAAGCAAACAAGCGAAGAAGCGAACAAACTAAATAACTAACCAATGAACAAACGAACAAACAAACAAACAAACTAACTAACTAACAAACTAACAAACTAAAAAACTAACAAACGAACAAACTAACAAACGAACAAAGGAGCAAACGAACAAACAAACCAACGAACAAACGAGCAAACAAGCAAACGAGCAAACGAGCAAACTAGCAAATGAGCAAACTCACAAACGAACAAACGAACAAACGAACAAACTCAAAAACTAGTGATTAATTGATTGATTGATATGTGGGGTTTAACGTCCCAAAACCACCATATGATTATGAGAGACGCCATAGTGGAGGGCTCCGGAAATTCAGACCACCTGGGGTTCTTTAACGTACAAACTAACAAACTAACAAGCTAACAAGCTAACAAGCGAAGAAGCGAACAAACGAACAAACTAACAAACTAACAAACTAACAAACTAACAAACGAACAAATGAACAAACGAATAAACCAACAAACTAACAAACGAACAAACAAACAAACGAACAAACTCACAAACTAATGATTGATTGAGTGATTGATATAGGGGGTTTAACGTCCCAAAACCACCATACAATTATGAGAGATGCCATATTGGAGGGCTCCAGAAATTTAGAGCACCTGGGGATCTTTAACGTAAAAACTAACAAACTAACAAACTAACAAATGAACAAACGAACTAATGAACAAACGAACAAACGAACAAACGAACACATGAACACACGAACACACGAAGAAACAGACAAACGGACAAACGGACAAACGAACAAACAAACAAACGTACAAACAAACAATCAAACAAGCGAACAAATGAACAAACTAATGATTGATAGATTGATATGTGGGGTTTACCGTCCTAAAACCACCATATGATTATGAGAGACGCCGTAGTGGAGGGCTCCGGAAATTTAGACCACCTGGTGTTCTTTAACATAAAACTAACGAACTTACAAACTAACAAGCAAACAAGCGAACAAGCGAACAAACTAACAAACTAACAAATGAACAAACGAACAAACAAACAAACTAACAAACTAACAAACTCAGAAACTAACAAACTATCAAACGAACAAACGAACAAACTAACAAACGAACAAACGAGCAAACGAACAAACAAACAAACGAACAAACAAACAAACGAACAAACGAGCAAACAAGCAAACAAGCAAACGAGCAAACGAGCAAACGAGCAAACTAGCAAACTAGCAAACTAGCAAACGAACAAACTCACAAACGATCAAACGATCAAACGAACAAACTAACAATATAACAAACTAACAAACTAACAAACTAACAAACGAACAAAAGAGCAAACGAGCAAACGAGCAAACGAGCAAACTAGCAAACGAACAAACTCACAAACGAACAAACAAACAAACGAACAAACTCAAAAACTAGTGATTAATTGATTGATTGATATGTGGGGTTTAACGTCCCAAAATCACCATATGATTATGAGAGACGCCGTAGTGGAGTGCTCCGGAAACTTAGACCACCTGGGGTTCTTTAACATGCAAACTAACAAACTAACAAACTAACAAGCGTACAAGCGAAGAAGCGAACAAACGAACAAACAAACAAATGAACATACTCACAAACTAATGATTGATTGAGTGATTATATAGGGGAATTAACATCCCAAAACCACCATACGATTATGAGAGATGCCGTAGTGGAGGGCTGCGAAAATTTAGAGCACCTGGGGTTCTTTAACGTAAAAACTAACAAACTAACAAACTAACAAATGAACAAATGAACAAACGAACAAACGAACAAACGAACACACGAACACACAAAGAAACGGACAATCGGACAAACGGACAAACGGACAAACGAACAAACGAACAAACGAACAAATGAACAAACAAACAATCAAACAAACGAACAAATGAACAAACTAATGATTGATTGATTGATATGTGGGGTTTACTGTTCCAAAACCACCATATTATTATGAGAGACGCCGTAGTGGAGGGCTCCCGAAATTTAGACCACCTGGGGTTCTTTAACGTACAAACTAACAAACTAACAAGCTAACAAGCTAACAAGCGAACAAGCTAACAAACTAACAAACGAACAAACGAACAAATGAACAAATGAACAAACAAACAAACAAACTAACAAACTCAGAAACTAACAAACTCAGAAACTAACAAACGAAGAAACGAACAAACTAACAAACGAGCAAACGAACGAACAAACAAACAAACAAACAAACCAACGAACAAACGAGCAAGCAAGCAAACGAGCAAACGAGCAAACGAGCAAACTAGCAAACTAGCAAACGAGCAAACGAGCAAACGAGCAAACGATCAAACGAACAAACTAACAAACTAACAAAACTAACAAACTAACAAACTAACAAACGAACAAACGAACAAAAGAGCAAACGAGCAAACGAGCAAACTAGCAAACGAACAAACTCACAAACGAACAAACGAACAAAACGAACAAACTCAAAAACTAGTGATTAATTGATTGATTGATATGTGGGGTTTAACGTCCCAAAATCACCATATGATTATGAGAGACGCCGTAGTGGAGGGCTCCAGAAACTTAGACCACCTGGGGTTCTTTAACGTACAAACTAACAAACTAACAAGCTATAAAGCTAACAAGCGAACAAGCTAACAAACTAACAAATGAACAAACGAACAAACTAACGAACTAACAAACTAACAAACTGACAAACTAACAAACTAACAAATTCACAAACTCACAAACTAATGATTGATTGATTGATTGATTGATTGATATGTAGAGTTTAATGTCCCAAAACCACCATATGATTATGAGAGACGCTGTAGTGGAGGGCTCCGCAAACTTAGACCACCTGGGGTTCTTTAACGTGCAAACTAACAAACTTACAAACTAACAAGCGTACAAGCGAACAAGCGAACAAGCAAACATACTAACAAACTAACAAACGAACAAACGAACAAACGAACAAACTAACAAACTATTAACCTAACAAATGAACAAACTAACAAACGAACAAACGAGCAAACGAACAAACGAGCAAACGAGCAAACTAGCAAACTAGCAAACAAACAAACGAACAAACGAACAAACTCACAAACAAACAAGCGAACAAACTCACAAACTAATGATTGATTGATTGATTGATATGTGGGGTTTAACGTCCCAAAACCACCATATGATTATGAGAGACGCCATAGTGGAGGGCTCCGGAAACTTAGACCACCTGGGGTTCTTTAACGTACAAACTAACAAACTAACAAGCTAACAAGCTAACAAGCGAACAAGCTAACAAACTAACAAACGAACAATTGAACAAACTAACGAACTAACAAACTAACAAACTGACAAACTAACAAACTAACAAACTAACAAACTAACAAACAAACAAACTCACAAACTCACAAACTCACAAACTAATGATTGATTGATTGATTGATATATGGGGTTTAACGTATCAAAACCACCATATAATTATGAGAGACACCGTAGTGGAGGGCTCCGGAAACTTAGACCACCTGGGGTTCTTTAACGTAGAAACTAACAAACTAACAAGCTAACAAGCTAACAAGCTAACAAGCGAACAAGCGAACAAGCGAACAAACTAACAAACTAACAAACTAACAAACGAACAAACGAACAAACTAACAAACGAACAAACTAAGAAACTAACAAACTAACAAACTAACAAACAAACAAACAAATGATTGATTGATTGATTGATATGTGGGGTTTAACGTCCCAAAACCACCATATAATTATGGGAGATGCAATAGTGGAGGGCTCCAGAAATTTAGACCACCTGGAATTCTTTAACGTACAAACTAAGAAACTAGCAAACTAAAAAACTAACAAGCTAACAAGCTAACAAGTGAACAAGCAAACAAGCAAACAAGCAAACATGCGAACAAACGAACAAACGAACAAAAGAGCAAACGAGCAAACGAGCAAACGAGCGAAGTAGCAAACGAACAAACTCACAAACGAACAAACGAACCAACGAACAAACTCAAAAACTAGTGTATGATTGATTGATTGATATGTGGGGTTTAACGTCCCAAAACCACCATATAATTATGAGAGACGCCATAGTGGAGGGCTCCGGAAATTTAGACCACCTGGGGTTCTTTAACGTACAAACTAACAAACTAACAAGCTAACAAGCTAACAAGCGAAGAAGCGAACAAACGAACAAACAAACAAACGAACACACGAACACACGAAAAAACGGACAATCGGACAAACGAACAAACGAACAAACGAACAAATGTACAAACAAACAATCAAACAAACGAACAAATGAACAAACTAATGATTGATTGCTTGATATGTGGGGTTTACCGTCCTAAAACCACCATATGATTATGAGAGACGCCGTAGTGGAGGGCTCCGGAAATTTAGACCACCTGAAGTTCTTTAACGTAAAAACTAACGAACTTACAAACTAACAAGCAAACAAGCGAACAAGCGAACAAACTAACAAACTAACAAATGAACAAACGAACAAACAAACAAACTAACAAACTAACAAACTCAGAAACTAACAAACTATCAAACGAACAAACGAACAAACTAACAAACGAACAAACGAGCAAACGAACAAACAAACAAACGAACAAACAAACAAACGAACAAACGAGCAAACAAGCAAACAAGCAAACGAGCAAACGAGCAAACTAGCAAACTAGCAAACTAGCAAACGAACAAACTCACAAACTCACAAACGATCAAACGAACAAACTAACAATATAACAAACTAACAAACTAACAAACTAACAAACGAACAAAAGAGCAAACGAGCAAACGAGCAAACGAGCAAACTAGCAAACGAACAAACTCACAAACGAACAAACAAACAAACGAACAAACTCAAAAACTAGTGATTAATTGATTGATTGATATGTGGGGTTTAACGTCCCAAAATCACCATATGATTATGAGAGACGCCGTAGTGGAGTGCTCCGGAAACTTAGACCACCTGGGGTTCTTTAACATGCAAACTAACAAACTAACAAACTAACAAGCGTACAAGCGAAGAAGCGAACAAACGAACAAACAAACAAATGAACATACTCACAAACTAATGATTGATTGAGTGATTATATAGGGGAATTAACATCCAAAAACCACCATATGATTATGAGAGATGCCGTAGTGGAGGGCTGCGAAAATTTAGAGCACCTGGGGTTCTTTAACGTAAAAACTAACAAACTAACAAACTAACAAATGAACAAATGAACAAACGAACAAACGAACAAACACGAACACACAAAGAAACGGACAATCGGACAAACGGACAAACGGACAAACGAACAAACGAACAAATGTACAAACAAACAATCAAACAAACGAACAAATGAACAAACTAATGATTGATTGATTGATATGTGGGGTTTACTGTTCCAAAACCACCATATTATTATGAGAGACGCCGTAGTGGAGGGCTCCCGAAATTTAGACCACCTTGGGTTCTTTAACGTAAAAACTAACAAACTTACAAACTAACAAACTAACAAGCAAACAAGCGAACAAGCGAACAAGCGAACAAACAAACAAACTAACAAATGAACAAACGAACAAACAAACAAACAAACAAACTAACTAACAAACTAACAAACTAACAAACGAACAAACTAACAAACGAACAAACAAACCAACGAACAAACAGCAAACAAGCAAACGAGCAAACGAGCAAACGAGCAAACTAGCAAACTAGCAAACTTACAAACTAGCAAACGAACAAACTCACAAACGAACAAACGAGCAAACGAGCAAACGAGCAAACGAGCAAACTAGCAAACGAACAAACTCACAAACGAACAAACGAAAAAACGAACAAACTCAAAAACTATCGTATAATTGATTGATTGATATGTGGGGTTTAACATCCCAAAACCACCATATGATTATGAGAGACGCCGTAGTGAAGGGCTCCGGAAACTTAGACCACCTGGGGTTCTTTAACGTAGAAACTAACAAACTAACAAGCTAACAAGCGAACAAACGAACAAACGAACAAACGAATAAACGAACAAATGAACAAACTAACAAACTAACAAAGGAACAAAGTAACAAACTAACAAAGGAACAAAGTAACAAACTAACAAACTAACAAACGAACAAACGAACAAACGAAAAAACTAACAAACTAACAAACGAACAAACTAACAAACTAACGAACTAATGAACTAACGAACTCACAAACTCACAAACTAATAATTGATTGATTGATTGATATGTGAGGCTCAACGTCCCAAAACCACCGTATGATTATGAGAGACGCCATCCATAGTGGAGGGCGCCGGAAATTTAGACCACCTACGATTCTTCAACGTAGAAACTAATGAACTAACAAACTAACAAACGAACAAACGAACACACGAACACACGAACACACGAAGAAACAGAGAAACAGACAAACTGACAAACTGACAAACGAACAAATGAACAAACTAACAAACGAACAAACGAACAAACTAACAAAACGAACATACTAACAAACGAACATACTAACGAATGAACAAACGAACAAACGGACAAACTCACAAACTAATGATTGATTGATTGATTGATATGTGGGGTTTAACGTCCCAAAACCATCATATGATTATGAAAGACGCCGTTGTGAAGGGCTCCGGAAATTTAGACCACCTGGGGTTCTTTAACGTACAAACTAACAAACTGACAAAGTAACAAAATAACAAGCTAACAAGCAAACAAGCTAACAAGCAAACAAACTAACAAACGAACAAACAAACAAACTAACAAACTAACAAACTAACTAACGAACAAACGAACAAACACACAAACGAGCAAATGAACAAATGAACAAACGAGCCAACGAACAAACGAACTAACAAACAAGTGAACAAACGAGCAAAAGAGCAAACAAACAAATGAACAAACAAACAAACGAACAAACGAGCAAACGAGCAAACAAACAAACGAGCAAACGAGCAAACGAGCGACGAGCAAACGAGCAAACTAACAAACTAACAAACGAACAAACTAACAAACTAACAAACGAACAAGCAAATAAACGAACAAACTAACAAACGAACAAACTAACAAACGAACAAACGAGCAAACAAGCAAACGAGCAAACAAACATTCTAAAAAACGAACAAACAAACAAACGAGCAAACGAGCAAACGAGCAAACTAGCAAACTAGCAAATGAACAAACGAACAAACTCACAAATGAACAAACGAACAATCTCGCAAACTAATGATTGATTGATTGATTGATATGTGGGGTTTAATGTCCCAAAACCACCATATGATTATGAGAGACGCCGTAGTGGAGGGCTCCGGAAACTTAGACCACCTGCGGTTCTTTAACGTACAAACTAACAAACTAACAAGCTAACAAGCTAACAAGTAAACAAGCGAACAAGCAAACGAGCAAACAAGCAAACAAGCGAACAAACGAACAAACGAACAAACGAACGAACGAACAAACGAACAAACGAACAAACAAACAGACGAACAAATGAACAAACGCACAAACGAACAAGCAAACGAGCAAACGAGCAAACAAACAAATGAACAAACAAACAAACGAAGAAACGAGCAAACGAGCAAACAAACAAACGAGCAAACGAGCAAACGAGCAAACAAGCAAACGAGCAACGAGCAAACGAGCAAACTAGCAAACTAGCAAACAAGCAAACTAACAAACGAACAATCGAACAAATGAACAAACAAATGATTGATTGATTGATATGTGGGGTTTAATGTCCCAAAACCACCATACGATATGAGAGACGCCGTAGTGGAGGGCTCCGGAAATTTCAACCACCTGGGGTTCTTCAACGTACAAACTAACAAACTAACAAAGTAACAAACTAACAAGCGAACAATCGAACAAGCGAACAAGCTAACAAGTGAACAAACGAACAAACTAACAAACTAACAAACTAACAAACTAACAAACGAACAGACGAACAAAGTAACAAACGAACAAACGAACAAACGAACAAACTAACAAACTAACAAACTAACAAACTAACAAAAGAACAAACGAACAAACTAACAAACTAACAAACTTACAAACTAATAAACGAGCAAACGAACAAACTAACTAACGAGCAAACGAGCAAACTAGCAAACTAGCAAACTAGCAAACAAAAAAACGAACAAACTCACAAACTCACAAACTAATGATTGATTGATTGATTGATTTATATGTGGGGTTTAACGTTCCAAAACCACCATATGATTATGAGAGACGCCGTTGTGGAGGGCTCCGGAAATTTAGACCACCTAGGGTTCTTTAACATACAATTTAACAAACTAACAAACTAACAAGCGTACAAGCGAACAAGCGAACAAGCAAACATACTAACAAACTAACAAACGAACAAACGAACAAACGAACAAACTAACAAACTAACAACCTAACAAATGAACAAACTAACAAACGAACAAACGAGCAAACGAACAAACGAGCAAACGAGCAAACTAGCAAACTAGCAAACAAACAAACGAACAAACTCACAAACTCACAAACAAACAAGCGAACAAACTCGCAAACTAATGATTGATTGATTGATTGATATGTGGGGTTTAACGTCCCAAAACCACCATATGATTATGAGAGACGCCATAGTGGAGGGCTCCGGAAACTTAGACCACCTGGGGTTCTTTAACGTACAAACTAACAAACTAACAAGCTAACAAGCTAACAAGCGAACAAGCTAACAAGCTAACAAGCGAACAAGCTAACAAACTAACAAACGAACAATTGAACAAACTAACGAACTAACAAACTAACAAACTGACAGACTAACAAACTAACAAACTAACAAACTAACAAACAAACAAACTCACAAACTCACAAACTCACAAACTAATGATTGATTGATTGATTGATATATGGGGTTTAACGTATCAAAACCACCATATAATTATGAGAGACACCGTAGTGGAGGGCTCCGGAAACTTAGACCACCT
The DNA here is from genome assembly GCF_043290135.1 of Rhipicephalus microplus. Classification (NCBI taxonomy): domain Eukaryota; kingdom Metazoa; phylum Arthropoda; class Arachnida; order Ixodida; family Ixodidae; genus Rhipicephalus; species Rhipicephalus microplus. The sequence goes on from NC_134710.1 coordinate 81,654,104, forward strand.
GGGGTTCTTTAACGTAGAAACTAACAAACTAACAAGCTAACAAGCTAACAAGCTAACAAGCGAACAAGCGAACAAGCGAACAAACTAACAAACTAACAAACTAACAAACGAACAAACGAACAAACTAACAAACGAACAAACTAAGAAACTAACAAACTAACAAACTAACAAACAAACAAACAAATGATTGATTGATTGATTGATATGTGGGGTTTAACGTCCCAAAACCACCATATAATTATGGGAGATGCAATAGTGGAGGGCTCCAGAAATTTAGACCACCTGGAATTCTTTAACGTACAAACTAAGAAACTAGCAAACTAAAAAACTAACAAGCTAACAAGCTAACAAGTGAACAAGCAAACAAGCAAACAAGCAAACATGCGAACAAACGAACAAACGAACAAAAGAGCAAACGAGCAAACGAGCAAACGAGCAAAGTAGCAAACGAACAAACTCACAAACGAACAAACGAACCAACGAACAAACTCAAAAACTAGTGTATGATTGATTGATTGATATGTGGGGTTTAACGTCCCAAAACCACCATATAATTATGAGAGACGCCATAGTGGAGGGCTCCAAAAATTTAGACCACCTGGGGTTCTTTAACGTACAAACTAACAAACTAACAAGCTAACAAGCTAACAAGCGAAGAAGCGAACAAACGAACAAACAAACAAACGAACACACGAACACACGAAAAAACGGACAATCGGACAAACGAACAAACGAACAAACGAACAAATGTACAAACAAACAATCAAACAAACGAACAAATGAACAAACTAATGATTGATTGCTTGATATGTGGGGTTTACCGTCCTAAAACCACCATATGATTATGAGAGACGCCGTAGTGGAGGGCTCCGGAAATTTAGACCACCTGAAGTTCTTTAACGTAAAAACTAACGAACTTACAAACTAACAAGCAAACAAGCGAACAAGCGAACAAACTAACAAACTAACAAATGAACAAACGAACAAACAAACAAACTAACAAACTAACAAACTCAGAAACTAACAAACTATCAAACGAACAAACGAACAAACTAACAAACGAACAAACGAGCAAACGAACAAACAAACAAACGAACAAACAAACAAACGAACAAACGAGCAAACAAGCAAACAAGCAAACGAGCAAACGAGCAAACGAGCAAACTAGCAAACTAGCAAACTAGCAAACGAACAAACTCACAAACTCACAAACGATCAAACGAACAAACTAACAATATAACAAACTAACAAACTAACGAACTAACAAACGAACAAAAGAGCAAACGACTAAACGAGCAAACGAGCAAACGAGCAAACTAGCAAACGAACAAACTCACAAACGAACAAACAAACAAACGAACAAACTCAAAAACTAGTGAATAATTGATTGATTGATATGTGGGGTTTAACGTCCCAAAATCACCATATGATTATGAGAGACGCCGTAGTGGAGTGCTCCGGAAACTTAGACCACCTGGGGTTCTTTAACATGCAAACTAACAAACTAACAAACTAACAAGCGTACAAGCGAAGAAGCGAACAAACGAACAAACAAACAAATGAACATACTCACAAACTAATGATTGATTGAGTGATTATATAGGGGAATTAACATCCAAAAACCACCATATGATTATGAGAGATGCCGTAGTGGAGGGCTGCGAAAATTTAGAGCACCTGGGGTTCTTTAACGTAAAAACTAACAAACTAACAAACTAACAAATGAACAAATGAACAAACGAACAAACGAACAAACGAACACACGAACACACAAAGAAACGGACAATCGGACAAACGGACAAACGGACAAACGAACAAACGAACAAATGTACAAACAAACAATCAAACAAACGAACAAATGAACAAACTAATGATTGATTGATTGATATGTGGGGTTTACTGTTCCAAAACCACCATATTATTATGAGAGACGCCGTAGTGGAGGGCTCCCGAAATTTAGACCACCTGGGGTTCTTTAACGTAAAAACTAACAAACTTACAAACTAACAAACTAACAAGCAAACAAGCGAACAAGCGAACAAGCGAACAAACTAACAAACTAACAAATGAACAAACGAACAAACAAACAAACAAACAAACTAACTAACAAACTAACAAACTAACAAACGAACAAACTAACAAACGAACAAACAAACCAACAAACAAACAGCAAACAAGCAAACGAGCAAACGAGCAAACGAGCAAACTAGCAAACTAGCAAACTTACAAACTAGCAAACGAACAAACTAACAAACGAACAAACAAACCAACGAACAAACAGCAAACAAGCAAACGAGCAAACGAGCAAACGAGTAAACTAGCAAACTAGCAAACTTACAAACTAGCAAACGAACAAACTCACAAACGAACAAACGAGCAAACGAGCAAACGAGCGAACGAGCAAACTAGCAAACGAACAAACTCACAAACGAACAAACGAAAAAACGAACAAACTCAAAAACTATCGTATAATTGATTGATTGATATGTGGGGTTTAACATCCCAAAACCACCATATGATTATGAGAGACGCCGTAGTGAAGGGCTCCGGAAACTTAGACCACCTGGGGTTCTTTAACGTAGAAACTAACAAACTAACAAGCTAACAAGCGAACAAACGAACAAACGAACAAACGAATAAACGAACAAATGAACAAACTAACAAATTAACAAACGAACAAAGTAACAAACTAACAAAGGAACAAAGTAACAAACTAACAAACTAACAAACGAACAAACGAACAAACGAAAAAACTAACAAACTAACAAACGAACAAACTAACAAACTAACGAACTAATGAACTAACGAACTCACAAACTCACAAACTAATAATTGATTGATTGATTGATATGTGAAGCTCAACGTCCCAAAACCACCGTATGATTATGAGAGACGCCATCCATAGTGGAGGGCGCCGGAAATTTAGACCACCTACGATTCTTCAACGTAGAAACTAATGAACTAACAAACTAACAAACGAACAAACGAACAAACGAACACACGAACACACGAACACACGAAGAAACAGAGAAACAGACAAACTGACAAACTGACAAACGAACAAATGAACAAACTAACAAACGAACAAACGAACAAACTAACAAAACGAACATACTAACAAACGAACATACTAACGAATGAACAAACGAACAAACGGACAAACTCACAAACTAATGATTGATTGATTGATTGATATGTGGGGTTTAACGTCCCAAAACCACCATATGATTATGAAAGACGCCGTTGTGAAGGGCTCCGGAAATTTAGACCACCTGGGGTTCTTTAACGTACAAACTAACAAACTGACAAAGTAACAAAATAACAAGCTAACAAGCAAACAAGCTAACAAGCAAACAAACTAACAAACGAACAAACAAACAAACTAACAAACTAACAAACTAACTAACGAACAAACGAACAAACACACAAACGAGCAAATGAACAAATGAACAAACGAGCCAACGAACAAACGAACTAACAAACAAGTGAACAAACGAGCAAAAGAGCAAACAAACAAATGAACAAACAAACAAACGAACAAACGAGCAAACGAGCAAACAAACAAACGAGCAAACGAGCAAACGAGCGACGAGCAAACGAGCAAACTAACAAACTAACAAACGAACAAACTAACAAACTAACAAACGAACAAGCAAATAAACGAACAAACTAACAAACGAACAAACTAACAAACGAACAAACGAGCAAACAAGCAAACGAGCAAACAAACATTCTAAAAAACGAACAAACAAACAAACGAGCAAACGAGCAAACGAGCAAACTAGCAAACTAGCAAATGAACAAACGAACAAACTCACAAATGAACAAACGAACAAACTCACAAATGAACAAACGAACAATCTCACAAACTAATGATTGATTGATTGATTGATATGTGGGGTTTAATGTCCCAAAACCACCATATGATTATGAGAGACGCCGTAGTGGAGGGCTCCGGAAACTTAGACCACCTGCGGTTCTTTAACGTACAAACTAACAAACTAACAAGCTAACAAGCTAACAAGTAAACAAGCGAACAAGCAAACGAGCAAACAAGCGAACAAACGAACAAACGAACAAACGAACGAACGAACAAACGAACAAACGAACAAACAAACAGACGAACAAATGAACAAACGCACAAACGAACAAGCAAACGAGCAAACGAGCAAACAAACAAATGAACAAACAAACAAACGAAGAAACGAGCAAACGAGCAAACAAACAAACGAGCAAACGAGCAAACGAGCAAACGAGCAAACAAGCAAACGAGCAACGAGCAAACGAGCAAACTAGCAAACTAGCAAACAAGCAAACGAACAAACGAACAATCGAACAAATGAACAAACAAATGATTGATTGATTGATATGTGGGGTTTAATGTCCCAAAACCACCATACGATATGAGAGACGCCGTAGTGGAGGGCTCCGGAAATTTCAACCACCTGGGGTTCTTCAACGTACAAACTAACAAACTAACAAAGTAACAAACTAACAAGCGAACAATCGAACAAGCGAACAAGCTAACAAGTGAACAAACGAACAAACTAACAAACTAACAAACTAACAAACTAACAAACGAACAGACGAACAAAGTAACAAACGAACAAACGAACAAACGAACAAACTAACAAACTAACAAACTAACAAACTAACAAAAGAACAAACGAACAAACTAACAAACTAACAAACTTACAAACTAATAAACGAGCAAACGAACAAACTAACTAACGAGCAAACGAGCAAACTAGCAAACTAGCAAACTAGCAAACAAACAAACGAACAAACTCACAAACTCACAAACTAATGATTGATTGATTGATTGATTTATATGTGGGGTTTAACGTTCCAAAACCACCATATGATTATGAGAGACGCCGTTGTGGAGGGCTCCGGAAATTTAGACCACCTAGGGTTCTTTAACATACAATTTAACAAACTAACAAACGAACAAACGAACAAACGAACAAACTAGCAATTGAGCAAACAAGGAAACGAGCAAACAACAAACGAACAAATAAACAAACGAACGAACGAGCAAACACGCAAACGAGCAAACGAGCAAACTAGCAAACGAGCAAACGAGCAAACTAACAAACGAGCAAACTAACAAATTAACAAACTAAGAAGCAAACAAGCGAACAAGCCAACAAGCTAACAAGTGAACAAACGAACAAACGAACAAACTAACAAACTAACAAACTAACAAACGAACAAACCAACAAACGAAAAAACTAACAAACTAACAAACTAACAAACTATCAAACTATCAAACTAACAAACTAACAAACTAACAAACTAAAAAACAAACTAACAAACGAACAGACTGATGAACTAACGAACTAATGAACTAACGATCTAACGAACTAACAAACTCACAAACTTACAAACTAATAATTGATTGATTGATTGATATGTGGGGTTTATCATCCCAAAACCACCGTATGATTATGGGAGATGCCGTAGTTGAGGGCTCCAGAAATTCAGACCACCTGGGGTTCTTTAACGTACAAACTAACAAACTAACAAACTAACAAGCTAACAAGCGAACAAGCGAACAAGCGAACAAACGAACAAACAAACAAACTAACAAACCAACAAACTAACAAATGAACATACTAACAAACTAACAAACGAACAAAGTAACAAGCTAACAAACTAACAAATGAACAAACGAACAAACGAACAAACTAAGAAACTAACAAACTAACAAATGAACAAACGGAAAAACGAACAAACTAACAAATTGACAAACAAACAAGCGAACAAGCGAACAAGCCAACAAGCTAACAAGCGAACAAACGAACAAACGAACAAACGAACAAACGAACAAACTAACAAACGAACAAACCAACAAACGAAAAAACTAACAAACTATCAAACTATCAATCTATCAAACTAACAAACGAACAAACTAACAAACTAACAAACTAAAAAACAAACTAACAAATGAACAAACTAACGAACTTACGAACTAAAGAACTAACAAACTAACGAACTAACAAACTGACAAACTCACAAACTCAGAAACTCACAAACTCACAAACTAATAATTGATTGATTGATTGATATGTTGGGTTTTACATCCCAAAACCACTGTATGATTATGAGAGATGCCGTAGTGGAGGGCTCCGGAAATTTAGACCACCTGAGGTTCTTTATTGTACAAACTAACAAACTAAAGAACAAACAAACTAACAAACTAACAAACGAACAAACGAACAAACGAACAAATGAACAAACGAACAAACTAACAAACGAACAAACTAACAAACTAACAAACGAACAAACTAACAAACTAAAAAACTAACAAATGAACTAACAAATGAACAAACTAACAAACTAACGAACTAACAAACGAGCAAACGAGCAAACGAGCAAACGAGCAAACTCACAAATGAACGAATGAACAAACTCGCAAACTAATGATTGATTGATTGATTGATTGATATTTGGGGTTTAAAGTCCCAAAACTACCATATGATTATGAGAGATGCCGTAGTGGAGGGCTCCGGAAATTCAGACCGCCTGGGGTTCTTTAATGTACAAACTAACAAACTAACAAACGAACAAACTAACAAACGAACAAACGAACAAATGAACATACGAACAAACGAACACACGAACAAACGAACACACGAACACACGAAGAAACAAAGAAATGAAGAAACGGACAAACGGACAAATGGACAAACAAAGAAACGAAGAAATGGACAAACGGACAAACGGACAAACTTATTATTGATTGATTGATATGTGGGGTTTACCGTCCCAAAACCACCATAGGATTATGAGAGACGCCGTAGTGGAGGGCTCCGGCAATTTAGACCACCTGGAGTTCTTTAATGTACAAACTAACAAACTAACAAACTAACAAACTAACAAGCTAACAAGCAAACAAGCTAACAAGCTAAAGGCTAACAAGCGAACAATCGAACAAGCGAACAGTTGAACAAGCGAACAAGCTAACAAGCTAACAAGCTAACAAACGAAGAAACGAACAAACAAACAAACTAACAAACTAACTAACAAACAAACGAATAAACTAGCATACTAACATACTGACAAACGAACAAACAAAGAAACGAACAAACAATCAAACAAACAAACAAACAAACGAACAATTGAACAAATGAACAAACTAACAAACGAACAAGCTAACAAACGAACAAACTAACAAACTAACAAACAAACAAACGATCGAATGAGGAAACGAACAAACGAGCAAACGAGCAAACAAACAAACATACAAACGAAAAAACGAGCAAACGAGCAAACGAACAAACGAGCAAATAAGCAAACAAACAAACGAGCAAACGAGCAAATGAAGAAACTAACAAACTCACAAACGAACAAACGAACAAACGAACAAACTCACAAACTAATGATTGATGGATTGATTGATTGATATGTGGGGTTTACCGTCCCAAAACCACCATATAATTATGAGAGACGCCGGAGTGGAGGGCTCCGGAAACTTAGACATCCTGGGGTTCTTTAACGTGCAAACTAACAAACTAGCAAACTAACAAGCTAACAAGCGAAAAAGCGAAGAAGCTAACAAGCGAACAAGCGAACAAGCGAACAAACTAACAAACGAACAAACTAACAAACTAACAAACGAACAAAGTAACAAACTAACAAACTAACAAACGAACAAACGAACAAACAAAAAACTAACAAACTAACAAATTATCAAACTATCAAACTAACAAATGAACAAACTAACAAACAAACTTACAAACGAACAAACTAACGAACAAACGAACTAATGAACTAACGAACTAACAAACTAACAAACTCACAAACTAATGATTGATTGATTGATTGATATGTGAGGTTCAACGTCCCAAAACCACCGTATGATTATGAGAGATGCCATAGTGGAGGGCTCCGGAAATTTAGACCACCTGGGGTTCTTTAACTAACAAACGAACAAACTAACAAACGAACAAACGAACAAATGAACAAATGAACAAACTAACAAACTAACAAACTAACAAACGAACAAACGAACAAATGAACAAACGAACAAACGAACAAACGAACAGACGAGCAAATGAGCAAACGAGGAAAGAGCAAACAAACAAATGAACAAATAAACAAACGAACGAACGAGCAAACAAGCAAACAAACAAACGAGCAAAAGAGCAAACTAGCAAACGAGCAAACGAGCAAACGAGCAAACTAAAAAACGAGCAAACTAACAAATTAACAAACTAACAAGCGAAAAAGCCAACAAGCCAACAAGCTATCAAGCGAACAAACGAACAAACGAACAAACGAACAAACTAACAAACTAAAAATTGAACAAACCAACAAACAAAAAAACTAACTAACAAAATATCAAACTATCAAACTAACAAACTAACAAACTAACAAACAAACAAACTAACAAACTAACAAACTAAAAAACAAACTAACAAACGAACAAACTAACGAACTAACGAACTAATGAACTAACAAACTAACGAACTAACAAACTCACAAACTCAAAAACTCACAAACTAATAATTGATTGATTGATATGTGGGGTTTAACATCCCAAAATCACCGTATGATTATGAGAGACGCCGTAGTGGAGGGCTCCAGAAATTCAGACCACCTGGGGTTCTTTAACATACAAACTAACAAACTAACAAACTAACAAACTAACAATCAAACAAACGAACAAACTAACGAACTATCAAACTATCAAACTAACAAACTAACAAACGAACAAACTAACAAACAAACTAACAAACGAGCAAACGAACAAACTAACTAATGAGCAAATGAACAAACGAGATAACGAGCGAACGAGAAAACTAGCAAACTAGCAAACTAGCAAACAAATAAACTCACAAACTCACAAACTCACAAACTAATGATTGATTGATTGATTTATTTATATGTGGGGTTTAACGTCCCAAAAGCACCATATGATTATGAGAGACGCGGTAGTGGAGGGCTCCGGAAACTTAGACCACCTGGGGTTCTTTAACGTACAAACTAACAAACTAACAAGCTAACAAGCAAACAAGCAAACAAGCGAACAAGCGAACAAACTAACAAACTAACAAACGAACAAACGAAAAAACGAACAAACAAACAAACGAACAAACGAACAAACAAACAAACGAACAAACGAACAAACAAACAAACGAACAAACGAACAAACAAAAAAACTAACAAACTATCAAACTATCAAACTAACAAATGAACAAACTAACAAACAAACTAACAAACGAACAAACTAACGAACAAATGAACTAATGAACTAACGAACTAACAAACTAACAAACTCACAAACTAATGATTGATTGATTGATTGATATGTGAGGTTCAACGTCCCAAAACCACCCTATGATTATGAGAGACGCCATAGTGGAGGGCTCCGGAAATTTAGACCACCTGGGGTTCTTTAACGTACAAACTAACAAACTAACAAACGAACAAACGAACACACGAAGAAACGGACAAACGGACAAACGAACAAACTGACAAATGAACAAACTAACAAACTAACAAACTAACAAACTAACAAACTAACAAACGAACAAATGAACAAACTAACAAACTAACAAACGAACAAACGAACAAACGAACAAATGAGCAAATGAACAAACGAACAAACAAACAAACAAACAAACAAACGAACAAGCAAACAAATAAACAAACACACAAACGAACAAACAAGCAAACGAGCAAACAAACAAGCAAACGAGCAAACAAGCATTTGAGCAACGAGCAAACGAGCAAACGAGCAATTGAGCAACGAGCAAACGAGCAAACTAACAAACTAACAAACAAACAAACGAACAAACGAACAAACGAACAAACAAACAAGCAAACAAACGAACAAACAAGCAAACGAGCAAACAAACAAATGAACAAACAAACCAACGAACAAACAAGCAAACGAGCAAACAAACAAACGAGCAAACGAGCAAACGAGCAAACTAGCAACGAGCAAACGAGCAAACTAACAAGCTAACAAACGAACAAACTAACAAACTAACAAACTAACAAACTAAGAAACTAACAAATTACAAACTAACAAACGAACAAACGAGCAAACAAGCAAACGAGCAAACAAACAATCTAACAAACGAACAAATGAACAAACGAGCAAATGAGCAAACGAGCAAACGAGCAAACGAGCAAACTAGCAAACTAGCAAATGAACAAACGAACAAACTCACAATCTAATGATTGATTGATTGATATGTGGGGTTTAACGTCCCAAAACCAACATATGATATGAGAGACGCCGTAGTGGAGGGCTCCAGAAATTCAGACCACCGCGGGTTCTTTAATATACAAACTAACAAACTAACAAACTAACAAACTAACAATCAAACAAACGAACAAACGAAAAAACTAACAAACTAACAAACTATCAAACTATCAAACTTACAAACTAACAAACAAACAAACTAACAAACTAACGAACTAACGAACTAACGAACTAATGAAATCACAAACTCACAAACTAATGATTGATTGATTTATTTATTGATATGTGGGGTCTAACGTCCCAAAACCACCATATGATTATGAGAGACGCCGTAGTGGAGGGCTCCGGAAATTTAGAACACCTGCGGTTCTTTAACGTGCAAACTAACAAACTAACAAGGTAACTAGCGAACAGGCGAAGAAGCTAACAAGCGAACAAGCAAACAAGCTAACAAGCTAACAAGTGAACAAACGAACAAATGAACAAACGAACAAGTGAACAAACGAACAAACGAACAAATGAACAAACAAGCAAACGAGCAAACGAGCAAACGAGCAAACTAGCAAACTAGCAAACTAACAAACAAACGAACAAACGAACAAACGGACAAACTCACAAACTAATGATTGATTGATTGATTGATATGTGGTGTTTAACGTCCCAAAACCACCATATGATATGAGAGACGCCGTAGTTGAGGGCTCCAAAAATTTAAACCACCTAGGGTTCTTCAACGTACAAACTAACAAACTAACAAAGTAACAAAATTACGAGCTAACAAGCGAACAAGCTAACAAGCGAACAAACTAACAAACGAACAAACGAACAAATGAACAAACTGACAAACGAACAAACTAACAAAAGATCAAACGAACAAACTAACAAACTAACAAACGAACAAATGAACAAACTAACAAACTAGCAAACGAACAAATGAACAAACGAGCAAATGAACAAACAAACAAACGAACAAACGAGCAAAAGAACAAACAAACAAATGAACAAACACACAAACGAACAAACGAGCAAATGAGCAAACAAACAAACGAGCAAACGAGCAAACCAGGAAACGAGCAAAGGAGCAACGAGCAAATGAGCAAACTAACAAACTAACAAACGAACAAACTGACAAACTAAGAAACGAAAAAACGAATAAACTAACAAACGAACAAACTAACAAACTAACAAACTAACAAACTAGCAAACAAACAAACTAACAAAAGAACAAACGAACAAATGAGCAAACAAGCAAACGAGCAAACAAACATTCTTACAAAGGAACAAACAAACAAACCAGCAAACGAGCAAACGAGCAAACGAGCAAACTAGCAAACGAACAAACGAACAAACTCACAAATGAACTAACGAACAATCTCACAAACTAATGATTGATTGATTGATTGATATGTGGGATTTAACGTCCCAATCCCATCATATGAATATGAGAGACGTGGTAGTGGAGGGCTCCGGAAACCTAGAGCACCTGGGGTTCTTTAATGTACAAACTAACAAACTAACAAGCTAACAAGCTAACAAGCGAAGAAGCGAACAAGCAAACAAGCAGACAAGCGAACAAGCGAACAAACTAACAAACTAACAAACTAACAAACTAACGAATGAACAAACGAACAAACGAACAAACAAACAAACGAACAGACAAACAAACGAACAAACAAACAAACAAACAAGCGAACAAACGAACAAACAAGCAAACGAGCAAACGAGCAAACGAGCAAACAAACAAACGAGCAAACGAGCAAACATGCAACGAGCAAACGAGCAAATTAACGAACTAACAAACAAACGAACAAACTAACAAACTAACAAAAGAACAAACTAACAAACTAACAAACTAAGAAACTAACAAATTACAAACGAACAAACGAGCAAACATGCAAACGAGCAAACAAACAATCTAACAAACGAACAAACGAACAAACGAGCAAATGAGCAAACGAGCAAACGAGCAAACTAGCAAACGAGCAAACTAGCAAACTAGCAACTGAACAAACGAACAAACTCACGAACGAACAAACGAACAAACTCACAAACTAATGATTGATTGATTGATATGTGGGGTTTAACGTCCCAAAACCACCATATGATATGAGAGACGCCGTAGTGGAGGGCTCCAGAAATTCAAACCACCTGGAGTTCTTTAACGTACAAACTAACAAACTAACAAGCTAACAAGCGAACAAACGAACAAACGAACAAACGAATAAACGAACAAATGAACAAACTAACAAATTAACAAACGAACAAAGTAACAAACTAACAAAGGAACAAAGTAACAAACTAACAAACTAACAAACGAACAAACGAACAAACGAAAAAACTAACAAACTAACAAACGAACAAACTAACAAACTAACGAACTAATGAACTAACGAACTCACAAACTCACAAACTAATAATTGATTGATTGATTGATATGTGAAGCTCAACGTCCCAAAACCACCGTATGATTATGAGAGACGCCATCCATAGTGGAGGGCGCCGGAAATTTAGACCACCTACGATTCTTCAACGTAGAAACTAATGAACTAACAAACTAACAAACGAACAAACGAACAAACGAACACACGAACACACGAACACACGAAGAAACAGAGAAACAGACAAACTGACAAACTGACAAACGAACAAATGAACAAACTAACAAACGAACAAACGAACAAACTAACAAAACGAACATACTAACAAACGAACATACTAACGAATGAACAAACGAACAAACGGACAAACTCACAAACTAATGATTGATTGATTGATTGATATGTGGGGTTTAACGTCCCAAAACCACCATATGATTATGAAAGACGCCGTTGTGAAGGGCTCCGGAAATTTAGACGACCTGGGGTTCTTTAACGTACAAACTAACAAACTGACAAAGTAACAAAATAACAAGCTAACAAGCAAACAAGCTAACAAGCAAACAAACTAACAAACGAACAAACAAACAAACTAACAAACTAACAAACTAACTAACGAACAAACGAACAAACACACAAACGAGCAAATGAACAAATGAACAAACGAGCCAACGAACAAACGAACTAACAAACAAGTGAACAAACGAGCAAAAGAGCAAACAAACAAATGAACAAACAAACAAACGAACAAACGAGCAAACGAGCAAACAAACAAACGAGCAAACGAGCAAACGAGCGACGAGCAAACGAGCAAACTAACAAACTAACAAACGAACAAACTAACAAACTAACAAACGAACAAGCAAATAAACGAACAAACTAACAAACGAACAAACTAACAAACGAACAAACTAGCAAACAAGCAAACGAGCAAACAAACATTCTAAAAAACGAACAAACAAACAAACGAGCAAACGAGCAAACGAGCAAACTAGCAAACTAGCAAATGAACAAACGAACAAACTCACAAATGAACAAACGAACAATCTCACAAACTAATGATTGATTGATTGATTGATATGTGGGGTTTAATGTCCCAAAACCACCATATGATTATGAGAGACGCCGTAGTGGAGGGCTCCGGAAACTTAGACCACCTGCGGTTCTTTAACGTACAAACTAACAAACTAACAAGCTAACAAGCTAACAAGTAAACAAGCGAACAAGCAAACGAGCAAACAAGCGAACAAACGAACAAACGAACAAACGAACGAACGAACAAACGAACAAACGAACAAACAAACAGACGAACAAATGAACAAACGCACAAACGAACAAGCAAACGAGCAAACGAGCAAACAAACAAATGAACAAACAAACAAACGAAGAAACGAGCAAACGAGCAAACAAACAAACGAGCAAACGAGCAAACGAGCAAACGAGCAAACAAGCAAACGAGCAACGAGCAAACGAGCAAACTAGCAAACTAGCAAACAAGCAAACGAACAAACGAACAATCGAACAAATGAACAAACAAATGATTGATTGATATGTGGGGTTTAATGTCCCAAAACCACCATACGGTATGAGAGACGCCGTAGTGGAGGGCTCCGGAAATTTCAACCACCTGGGGTTCTTCAACGTACAAACTAACAAACTAACAAACTAACAAACGAACAAACGAACACACGAAGAAACGGACAAACGGACAAACGAACAAACTGACAAATGAACAAACTAACAAACTAACAAACTAACAAACTAACAAACTAACAAACGAACAAATGAACAAACTAACAAACTAACAAACGAACAAACGAACAAACGAACAAATGAGCAAATGAACAAACGAACAAACAAACAAACAAACAAACAAACGAACAAGCAAACAAATAAACAAACACACAAACGAACAAACAAGCAAACGAGCAAACAAACAAGCAAACGAGCAAACAAGCATTTGAGCAACGAGCAAACGAGCAAACGAGCAATTGAGCAACGAGCAAACGAGCAAACTAACAAACTAACAAACAAACAAACGAACAAACGAACAAACGAACAAACAAACAAGCAAACAAACTAACAAACGAACATACTAACATACTAACATACTAACAAACTAACATACTAACAAACGAACAAACGAACAAACTAACAAACTAACAAACGAACAAACCAAGAAACGAACAAACTAACAAACGAACAAACTAACAAACTAACAAAGAACAAACTAACAAATGAAGAAACTAACAAACGAACAAACTTACGAACTAACAAACGAACAAACGAACGAATGAGCAAATGAACAAATGAGCAATCGAGCAAACGAACAAACGAGCAAACGAGCAAACGAACAAACAAACAAACGAACAAACGAGCAAACGAGCAAACGAACAAACGAGCAAATGAGCAAACAAACAAACAAGCAAACGAGCAAATGAGCAAACTAGCAAATGAGCAAACGAGCAAACTAGCAAAATAGCAAACTAGCAAACAAACAAATGAAAAAACTGACAAACTAATGATTGATTGATTGATTGATAGATATGTGGGGTTTAACGTCCCAAAACCACCATATGATTATGAGAGACGCCGAAGTGGAGGGCTCCGGAAATTTAGACCACCCGGGGTTCTTTAACGTGCAAGCTAACAAGCTAACAAGCGAACAAGCGAAGAAGCTAACAAGCGAACAAGCTAACAAGCTATCAAGCTAATAAGCGAACAAACGAACAAACGAACAAACAAACAAAAAAACAATCTAACAAACTAACAAACTAACAAACGAAGAAAGTAACAAACTGACAAACGAACAAAGTAACAAACTAACAAACAAACAAACGAACAAAAGAAAAAACTAACAAACTAACAAACTATCAAACTATCAAACTATCAAACTAACAAACTAACAAAGTAACAAATGAACGAACTAACAAACAAACTAACAAACGAACAAACTAATGAACTAACAAACAAAGGAACTAACAAACTAACAAACTAACGAACTAACGAACTCACATACTAATGAGTGAAAGATTGATTGATATGTGAGGTTCAATGTCCCAAAACCACCGTATGATTATGAGAAACGCCATAGTGGAGAACTCCGGAAATTTAGACCACCTGGGGTTCTTTAAGGTACAAACAAACAAACGAACAAACGAACAAACGAACACACAAACACACGAAGAAACGAAGAAACGGACAAACTGACAAACTGGCAAACGAACAATCTAACAAATGAACAAATGAACAAACGAACAAACGAGCAAAAGAACAAACGAGCAAACGAGCAAATTAGAAAACAAACAAACAAACGAACAAACGAACAAACGAGCAAACGAGCAAACAAGCAAACTAGCAAACGAAGAAACGAACAAACTCACAAACGAACAAACGAACAAATGAACAAACTAACAAACTAAAGATTGATTGATTGATTGTTATGTGGGGTTTACCGTCCCAAAACCACCATATAATTATGAGAGACGCCGTAGTGGAGGGCTCCGGAAACTTAGACCACCTGGGGTTCTTTATTGTACATACTAACAAACTAACAAGCTAACAAGCTGACAAGCGAACAAGTTAACAAGCGAACAAGCTAACAAGCTAACAAGCGAACAAGCGAACAAACGAACAAACGAAAAACCGAACAAACAAACAAACGAACAGACGAGCAAACGAACAAACAAACGAACAAACGAGCAAATGAGCAAACTAGCAAACTAGCAAACAAACAAACGAGCAAACGAACAAACGAACCAACGAACAAACTAAGAAACTAACAAACTAACAAACTAACAAACTAACAAACGAACAAACTAACAAACGAAAAAACAAACAAACTAACAAACTAACAAACTAACAAATGAGCAAACGAGCAAACGAGCAAATTAGCAAACGAGCAATCTAGCAACGGAGACACTACTAGCAAACAAACGAACGAAAAAACGGACAAACTCACAAACTAATGATTGATTGATTGATTGATATGTGTGGTTTAACGTCCCAAAACCACCATATGATATGAGAGACGCCGTAGCGGAGGGCTCTGGAAATTTAGACCACCTGGGGTTCTTTAACGTACAAACTAACAAACTAACAAGCGAACAAGCGAACAAGGTAACAAGCGAACAAGCGAGCAAACGAACAAACTAACAAACTAACAAGCTAACAAGCGAACAAGCGAACAAGCCAACAAGCAAACAAGCGAACAAACTAACAAACTAACAAACGGACAAACGAACAAACGAACAAACGGACAAACAAAGAAACGGACAAATGGACAAACGAACAAACGAACAAACTAACAAACGAACAAACGAACAAACGAACAAACAAACAGACGAACAAACAAACAAACGAACAAACAAAGGAACAGACGAACAAACGAACAAACGAACAGAAAACAGACGAACAAACGAACAAACAAACAAATGAACAAATGAGCAAACGAGCAAACGAGCAAACGAGCAAACTAGCAAACTAGCAAACTAGCTAACGAACAAATGAACAAACGAACAAATGGAAAAACTCACAAACTAATGATTGATTGATTGATTGATATGTGGGGTTTAACGTCCCAAAACCACCATATAAGAGAGACGCTGTAGTGAAGGGCTCCGGAAATTTAAACCACCTGGTGTTCATTAACGTACAAACTAACAAACTAACAAACTAACAAACTAACAAGCGAACAAGCGAACTAGCTAACAAGCTAACAAGCGAACAAGCAAACAAAAGAACAAACTAACAAACTAACAAACGAACAAACGAACAAACGAACAAACTAACAAAACAACAAACGAAAAAACTAACAAACACACAAACACACAAACTATCAAACTAACAAACTAACAAACGAACAAACTAACAAACTAACAAACTAAAAAACAAACTAACAAACGAACAAACTAACGAACTAACGAACTAATGAACTAACGAACTAACAAACTAACAAACTCACAAACTCACAAACTAATGAGTGATTGATTGATATGTTGGGTTTAACATCCCAAAACCACCGTGTCATTATGAGAGACACCGTAGTGGAGGGCTCCGGAAATTTAGACCACCTGGGGATCTTTAACGTACAAACTAACGAACTAACAAACTAACAAACAAACAAACGAACAAACAAACAAACGAACAAATGAACACACAAACAGACAAACACACGAAGAAACGAAGAAACGAAGAAACGGACAAACAGACAAACTGACAAACGGACAAATGAACAAACGAACAAACGAACAAACGAACAAACTAACAAACTAACAAACAAACAAACGAAGAAACGAACAAACTAACAAGCTAACAAACGAACAAACGAACAAACTAACAAACAAACGAACAAACTAACAAATTAACAAACTAACAAAAGAACAAACTAACAAACGAACAAACTAACAAACTAACAAACGAACAAACGAACTAACAAACTAACGAACTAACAAACTAACAAACGAGCAAAGGAGCAAACGAGCAAGCTAGCAAACAAACAAACGAGCAAACGAACAAACAAGCAAACGAACAAACGAGCAAACGAACAAACTCACAAACGAACAAACTCACAAACTAATGATTGATTGATTGATTGATATGTGGGGTTTAACGTCCCAAAACCACCATATGATTATGAGAGACGCCGCAGTGGAGAGCTCCGGAAACTTAGACCACCTTGGGTTCTTTAACGTACAAACTAACAAACTAACAAGCAAACAAGCGAACAAGCTAACAAACTAACAAGCGAAGAAGCGAACAAGCGAACAAGCAAACAAGTGAACAAATTAACAAACTAACAAACTAACAAATGAACAAACGAACAAACAAACAAACGAACCTACAAACAAACGAACAAATGAACAAACGAACAAACTAACAAACTAACAAACGAACAAACGAAGAAACGAACAAATGAATGAACGACCAAACTAAGCAAATAACAAACGAACAAACGAACAAACGAACAAACTCACAAACTCACAAACTAACAAACTAACAAACGAACAAACGAACAAATGAACAAACGAACGAACTAACGAACTAACGAAATTACAAACTCACAAACTAATAATTGATTGATTGATTGATATCTGGGGTTTAACGTCCCAAAACCACCGTATGATTATGAGAGACGCCATAGTGGAGGGCTCCGGAAATTTAGACCACCTGTGGTTTTTTAATGTACAAACGAACAAACTAACAAACAAACAAACTAACACACGAACACACGAACACACGAAGAAACAAAGAAACGAAGAAACGAAAAAATGGAGAAATGGACAAACGAACAAACGAACGAACGAACAAACTAACAAAAACAAACTAACAAACGAACAAACGAACAAACTAACAAACTAACAAACGAACTAACAAACAAACAAACTAACAAACTAACGAACTAACAAACGAACAAACGAGCAAACGAGCAAACGACCAAACAAGCAAGCTAGCAAACAAACAAACTCACAAACGAGCAAATGAACAAACTCACAAACTAACAAACTAACAAACTAGCAAACTAGCAAACTAGCTAACAAACAAACGAACAAACAAACAAACGAACAAACGAACAAACTCAAAAACTAATGATTGATTGATTGATTGATTGATATGTGGGGTTTAACATTCCAAAACCACCATAAGATTATGAGAGACGCCGTAGTGGAGGGCTCCGGAAACTTAGACCACCTGGGGTTCTTTAACGTACAAACTAACAAACTAACAAGCGAACAAGCGAAAATGTGAACAAACTCACAAACTAACAAAGTAACAAACTAACAAACGGACAAACGAACAAACGAACAAACGAACACACGAACAAACTAACACACGAACACACGAAGATTCGAACACACGAACACACAAAGAAACGAAGAAACGAAGAAACGGACAAACGGACAAATGAAGAAATGAAGAAATGGACAAACGGACAAACGGACAAACTAATGATTGATTGACTGATAAGTGGGGTTTACCGTCCCAAAACCACCATATGATTATGAGAGATGCCGTAGTGGAGGGCTCCGGAAATTTAGACGACCTGGGGTTCTTTAATGTACAAACTAACAAACTAACAAGCCAACAAACTAACAAGCTAACAAGCTAACAGACGAACATAATAACAAACGAACAAACAAACAGACAAACAAACGAACAAACTAACAAACGAACAAACGAACAAACGAACAAATGAACAAATGACCAAACGAGCAAACGAGCAAACGAACAAACGAGCAAACGAGCAAACGAACAAACAAACAAACGAACAAACGAGCAAACGAACAAACGAGCAAACGAGCAAACAAACAAACGAGCTAACGAGCAAACGAGCAAACGAGCAAACGAGCAAACGAGCAAACGAGCAATCTAGCAAAATAGCAAACTAGCAAACAAACAAACGAACAAACGAACAAACGAACAAACTAATGATTTATTGATTGATTGATTGATATGTGGGGTTTAACGTCCCAAAACAACCATATGATTATGAGAGACGCCGTATTGGAGGGCTCCGGAAATTTAGACCACCTTGGGTTCTTTAACGTGCAAACTAACAAACTAACAAGCTAACAAGCGAACAAGCGAAGAAGCTAACAAGCGAACAAGCGAACAAGCTAACAAGCTAACAAGCAAACAAACGAACAAACGAACAAATGAACAAACTAACAAACTAACAACCTAACAAACGAACAAAGTAACAAACTAACAAACTAAGAAACGAACAAACAAACAAACGAACAAATGAACGAACAACCAAACTAAGCAAATAACAAACGAAAAAACGAACAAACGAACAAACTGACGAACTAACGAACTAACGAACTAACGAACTAACAAACTCACAAACTAATGATTGATTGATTGATTGATATGTGAGGTTCAACGTCCCAAAACCACCGTATGATTATGAGAGACGCCATAGTGGAGGGCTCCAGAAATTGAGAACACCGGGGTTCTTTAACGTACAAACTAACAAACTAACAAACGAACAAATGAACAAATGAACAAACGGACAAACGAACACAGGAACACACGAACACACAAACACACGAAGAAACGAAGAAACGAACAAACGGACAAACGAAGAAACTGACAAATGGACAAACAGACAAACGAACAAACGAACAAACTAACAAACGAACAAACGAACAAACTAACAAACAAACACACGAACCAACGAACAAACGAACAAACGAACAGACAAACAAATGAACGAACAGAAAACAGACGAACAAACGAACAAACGAACAAATCAACAAACGAGCAAACGAACAAACGAGCAAACGAGCAAACTAGCAAACTAGCAAACGAACAAACGAAGAAAAGGACAAACTCACAAACTAATGATTGATTGATTGATTGATATGTGTGCTTTAACGTCCCAAAACCACCAGATGATATGAGAGACGCCGTAGTGGAGGGCTCCGGAAATTTAGACCACCTGGGGCCTAAATTTAAAAAACGAGCAAATGAGCAAACAAACAAACGAAAAAACGAGCAAACGAGCAAACAAACAAACGAGCAAACGAGCAACGAGCAAACGAGCAAACTAACAAACTAACAAACTAACAAACGATGAAACTAACAAACTAACAAACGAACAAAAGAACAAACGAACAAACGAACACTCGAACAAACGAACAAACGAACAAACTAACAAACGAACAAAAGAACAAACAAACAAACGAACACTCTAACAAACGAACGAACGAACAAACGAACAAACAAACAAACAAACAGATGAACCAACGAACAAACGAACAAACGAACAAACGAACAAACGAACAGAGGAACAGACGAACAGACGAACAAACAAACAAACGAACAGACGAACAGACGAACAGACGAACAAACGAACAAACGAACAAACGAGCAAACGAGCAATCGAGCAAACTAGCAAACTAGCAAACGAAGGAATGAAAAAACGGACAAACTCACAAACTAATGATTGATTGATTGATATGTGTGGTTTAACGTCCCAAAACCACCATATGATATGAGAGACGCCGTAGTGGAGGGCTCCGGAAATTTAGACCACCTGGGGTTCTTTAACATACAAACTAACAATCTAACAAGTGAACTAGCGAACAAGCGAACAAGCGAGCAAACGAACAAACTAACAAACTAACAAGCTAACAAGCTAACAAGCGAACAAGCGAACAAGCAAACAAGCGAACAAACTAACAAACGAACAAACGAACAAATGAACAAACGGACAAACGAGAAACAGACAAATGGACAAACAAACAAACAAACGAACGAACAAACTAACAAACGAACAAACAAACAAACGAACAAACGAACAGACGAACAAACAAACAAACGAACAAACAAACAAACAGACGAACAAACGAACAAACGAACAGAAAACAGACGAACAAACGAGCAAACGAACAAATGAACAAACGAGCAAACGAGCAAACGAGCAAACTAGCAAACTAGCTAACGAACAAATGAACAAACGAACAAATAGAAAAACTCACAAACTAATGATTGATTGATTGATTGATATGTGGGGTTTAACGTCCCAAAACCACCATATGATATGAGAGACGCCGTAGTAGAGGGCTCCGGAAATTTAAACCACCTGGTGTTCTTTAACGTACAAACTAACAAACTAACAAACTAACAAACTAACAAGCGAACAAGCGAACAAGCTAACAAGCTAACAAGCGAACAAGCAAACAAACGAACAAGCTAACAAACTAACAAACGAAGAAACCAACAAACGAACAAACGAACAAACGAACAAACTAACAAAACAACAAACGAAAAAACTAACAAACACACAAACTATCAAACTATCAAACTAACAAACTAACAAACGAACAAACGAACAAACTAACAAACTAAAAACAAACTAACAAACGAACAATCTAACGAACTAACGAACTAATGAACTAACAAACTAACGAACTAACAAACTAACAAACTCACAAACTCACAAACTCACAAACTAATGAGTGATTGATTGATATGTGGGGTTTAAAATCCCAAAACCACAGTGTGATTATGAGAGACACCGTAGTGGAGGGCTCCGGAAATTTAGACCACCTGGGGTTCTTTAACGTACAAACTAAAGAACTAACAAACTAACAAACAAACAAACGAACAAACGAACAAACGAACATTGAACACACGAACAGACGAACACACGAAGAAACGAAGAAACCAAGAAACGAAGAAACGGACAAACGGACAAACTGACAAACTAACAAACGAACAAACGAAAAAGCTAACAAACTAACAAACTATCAAACTTACAAACTATCGAACTAACAAACGAACAAACTAACAAACAAACCAACAAACGAACAAACTAACGAACTAACGAACTAACGAACTAACAAACTAACAAACGAACAAACTAACAAACGAACAAACTAACAAAATAACAAACGAACAAACAAACAAACGAGCAAACGAACAAACAAACAAACGAGCAAACGAGCAAATGAGCAAACTAGCAAACGAGCAAACTAGCAAACGAGCAAACTAGCAAACAAACAAACGAACAAACGAACAAACTCACAAACTAATGATTGATTGATTGATTGATATGTGAGGTTTAACTTCCCAAAAGCACCATATGATTATGACAGATGCCGTAGTGAAGGGCTCCAGAAATTCAGACCGCCTGGGGTTCTTTAACATACAAACTAACAAACTATCGAACTAACAAGCTAAGAAGCGAACAAGCAAACAAGCGAACAAGCGAACAAGCGAACAAGCGAGCAAGCGAACAAGTAAACAAGTGAACAAATTAACAAACTAACAAACTAACAAATGAACAAACTACAAACGAACAAACTAACAAACAAACAAACTAACAAACGAACAAACCAACAAACTAACAAACGAACAAACGAACAAACGAACGAATGAGCAAATGAACAAACGAGCAAACGAGCAAACGAACAAACGAGCAAACGAGCAAACGAACAAAGAAACAAACGAACAAACGAGCAAACTAACAAACGAGCAAACGAGCAAACAAACAAACGAGCTAACGAGCAAACGAGCAACGAGCAAACGAGCAAACTAACAAACTAACAAACTAACAAACGATGAAACTAACAAACTAACAAACAAACAAAAGAACAAACGAACAAACGAACAAACGAACAAACTAACAAACGAACAAAAGAACAAACAAACGAACACTCTAACAAACGAACAAACGAACAAACGAACAAACAAACAAACGAACAGACGAACAAACGAACAAACGAACAAACGAACAAACGAACAAACAAGCAAACGAACAGACGAACAGACGAACAGACGAACAAACAAACGAGCAATCGAGCAAACTAGCAAACTAGCAAACTAGCAAACGAACGAATGAAAAAACGGACAAACTCACAAACTAATGATTGATTGATTGATTGATATGTGTGGTTTAACGTCCCAAAACCACCATATGATATGAGAGACGCCGTAGTGGAGGGCTCTGGAAATTTAGACCACCTGGGGTTCTTTAACATACAAACTAACAAACTAACAAGTGAACAAGCGAACAAGCGAACAAGCGAGCAAACGAACAAACTAACAAACTAACAAGCTAACAAGCTAACAAGCGAACAAGCGAACAAGCAAACAAGCGAACAAACTAACAAACGAACAAACGAACAAACGAACAAACGGACAAACGAGAAACGGACAAATGGACAAACAAACAAACGAACAAACGAACAAACTAACAAACGAACAAACGAACTAACAAACGAACTAACAAACTAACAAACTAACAAACTAACAAACGAACAAACGAGCAAACAAACAAACTAACAAACGTACAAAATAACAAACTAACAAACGAACAAACGAACAAACGAACAAACTAACGAACTAACGAACTAACGAACTTACAAACTTACAAACTAATAATTGATTGATTGATTGATGTGTGGGGTTTAACGTCCCAAAACAACCGTATGATTATGAGAGACGCCGTAGTGAAGGGCTCCGGAAATTTAGACCACCTGGATGTTCTCTAACGTGCAAACTAACAAACTAACAAGCTAACAAGCTAACAAGCGAAGAAGCTAACAAATGAACAAGCGAACAAACTAACAAATGAACAAGCGAACAAACTAACTAATGATGAAACGAACAAATGAACAAATGAACAAACTAACAAACTAACAAACAAACAAAGTAACAAACTAACAAACTAACAAACGAACAAACGAACAAACGAAAAAGCTAACAAACTAACAAACTATCAAACTTACAAACTATCGAACTGACAAACGAACAAACTAACAAACAAACCAACAAACGAACAAACTAACGAACTAACGAACTAACGAACTAACAAACTCACAAACTCACAAACTAATGATCGATTGATTGATTGATATGTGAGGTTCAACGTCCCAAAACCACCATATGATTATGAGAGACGCCATAGTAGAGGGCTCTGGAAATTTAGACCACCTGGGGTTCTCTAACGTACAAACTAACAAACTAACAAACGAACAAACGAACAAACTAACAAACTAACAAACGAACAAACAAAGAAACGAACAAACTAACAAACGAACAAACAAAGAAACGAACAAACTAACAAACTAACAAACGAACAAACTAACAAACGAGCAAACAAGCAAACGAGCAAACAAACGAACAAACGAGCAAACAAGCAAACGAGCAAACTAGCAAACGAAGAAACGAATAAACTCACAAACGAACAAATGAACAAACCAACAAACTCACAAACTAATGATTGATTGATTGATTGATATTTGGGGTTTAACGTCCCAAAACCACCATATAAATATGAGAGACGCCGTAGTGGATGGCTCCGGAAACTTAGACCACCTGGGGTTCTTTATTGTACATACTAACAAACTAACAAACTAACAAGCTAACAAGCTGACAAACGAACAAGCGAACAAGCGAACAAGCGAACAAACGAACAAACGAACAAACGAACGAACGAACAAACTAACAAACTAACAAACGAACAAACTAACAAACTAACAAACTAACAAACGAACAAACGAACGAACTAACGAACTAAAAACTAATGAACTAACGAACTTACAAACTTACAAACTAATGATTGATTGATTGATTGATATGTGGGGTTCAACGTCCCAAAACCACCGTATGATTATGAAAGACGCCGTAGTGGAGGGCTCCGGAAATTTAGACCACCAGGGGTTCTTTAACGTACAAACTAACAAACTAACAAACTGACAAACTAACAAACGAACAAACGAACAAACGAACACACGAAGAAACGAAGAAACGGACAAATGCACAATCGAACAAACGAACAAACAAACAAACAAACGAACAAACGAACAAACGTACAAACAAACAAACGAACTAACTAACAAACTAACAAACAAACAAACTAACAAACTAACAAACGAACAAACAAACAAACTAACAAACTGACAAACAAACAAACGAACACACGAACACACGAACACACGAACAAACAAAGAAACGAAGAAACGAAGAAACGAACAAATAAACAAACGAACAAACTAACAAACTAACAAACGAACAAACTAACAAACTAAGAAACAAACAATCTAACAAACGAAGAAACAAACTAACAAACTAACAAACTAATAAACGAACAAACGAACAAACGAGCAAACGAGCAAACTAGCAAACGAGCAAACGAGCAAACTAGCAAACGAACAAACGAGCAAACTCATAAACTCACAAAATCACAAACTCTCAAACGAACAAACTCACAAACTAATGATTGAGTGATTGATTAATATGTGGGGTTTAACGTCCCAAAACCACCATATGATTATGAGAGACGCTGTAGTTGAGGGCTCCAGAAATTTAGACCACCTGGGGTTCTTTAACGTACAAACTAACAAACTAACAAGCGAACAAGCGAACAAGCTAACAAGCGAACAAACTAACAAACGAACAAACGAACAAATGAACAAACGAAAAAATGAACAAACTAACAAACTAACAAACTAACAAACGAACAAAGTAACAAACTAACAAACTAACAAACGAACAAACTAAAAAACAAACAAAATAACAAACTATCAAACTATCAAACTAACAAACTAACAACCAAACTAACGAACTAACGAACTAACTAACTAACAAACTCACAAACTAATGATTGATTGATTGATTGATATATGGGGTTTAACGTCCCAAAACCACCGTATGATTATGAGAGACGCCGTATTGGAGGGCTCCGGAAATTTAGACCACCTGGGGTTCTTTAACGTACAAACTAACAAACTAACAAGCTAACAAGCGAACAAGCATACAAAGCGAACAAGCGAACAATCGAACAAGGGAACAAGCGAACAAGCGAACAAGCTAACAAGCTAACAAACGAACAAACTAACAAACTAACAAACAAACAAACTAACAAACTAACAAACTAACAAACGAACAAACTAACAAACGAACAAACTAACATACTAACATACTAACATACTAACAAACTAACAAACGAACAAGCTAACAAACGAACAAACGAACAAATGAACAAACGAGCAAACGAACAAACTCCCAAACTAATGATTGATTGATTGATTGATATTTGGGGTTTAACGTCCCAAAACCACCATATAATTATGAGAGACGCGTAGTGGATGGCTCCGGAAACTTAGACCACCTGGGGTTCTTTATTGTACATACTAACAAACTAACAAGCTAACAAGCTGACAAACGAACAAGTGAACAAGCGAACAAGCGAACAAACGAACAAACGAACGAACGAACAAACTAACAAACTAACAAACGAACAAACGAACAAACGAACAAACTAACAAACTAACAAACTAACAAACGAACAAACGAACGAACTAACGAACTAACGAACTAACGAACTAATGAACTAACGAACTTACAAACTTACAAACTAATGATTGATTGATTGATATGTGGGGTTCAACGTCCCAAAACCACCGTATGATTATGAAAGACGCCGTAGTGGAGGGCTCCGGAAATTTAGACCACCAGGGGTTCTTTAACGTACAAACTAACAAACTAACAAACTGACAAACTAACAAACGAACAAACGAACAAACGAACACACGAACACACGAATAAACGAAGAAACGAAGAAACAGACAAATGCACAAACGAACAAACAAACAAATAAACGAAGAAACGAACAAACGAACAAACAAACAAACGAACAAACTAACAAACTAACAAACAAACAAACTAACAAACTTACAAACGAACAAACAAACTAACAAACTAACAAACTGACAAACTAACAAACGAACACACGAACACACGAACACACAAACAAACAAAGAAACGAAGAAACGAAGAAACAAACAAATAAACAAACGAACAAACTAACAAACTAACAAATGAACAAACTAACAAACTAAGAAACAAACAATCTAACAAACGAACAAACAAACTAACAAACTAACAAACTAACAAACGAACAAACGAACAAACGAGCAAACGAGCAAACTAGCAAACGAGCAAACGAGCAAACTAGCAAACGAACAAACGAGCAAACTCATAAACTCACAAAATCACAAACTCTCAAACGAACAAACTCACAAACTAATGATTGAGTGACTGATTAATATGTGGGGTTTAACGTCCCAAAACCACCATATGATTATGAGAGACGCTGTAGTTGAGGGCTCCAGAAATTTAGACCACCTGGGGTTCTTTAACGTACAAACTAACAAACTAACAAGCTAACAAGCGAACAAGCGAACAAGCTAACAAGCGAACAAACTAACAAACGAACAAATGAACAAACGAAAAAATGAACAAACTAACAAACTAACAAACTAACAAACGAACAATGTAACAAACTAACAAACTAACAAACTAACAAACGAACAAACTAAAAAACAAACAAAATAACAAACTAACAAACTATCAAACTATCAAACTAACAAACTAACAACCAAACTAACGAACTAACGAACTAACTAACTAACAAACTCACAAACTAATGATTGATTGATTGATTGATATATGGGGTTTAACGTCCCAAAACCACCGTATGATTATGAGAGACGCCGTATTGGAGGGCTCCGGAAATTTAGACCACCTGGGGTTCTTTAACGTACAAACTAACAAACTAACAAGCTAACAAGCGAACAAGCATACAAAGCGAACAAGCGAACAATCGAACAAGGGAACAAGCGAACAAGCGAACAAGCTAACAAGCTAACAAGCTAACAAACGAACAAACTAACAAACTAACAAACAAACAAACTAACAAACTAACAAACTAACAAACGAACAAACTAACAAACGAACAAACTAACATACTAACATACTAACATACTAACAAACTAAAAAACGAACAAGCTAACAAACGAACAAACGAACAAACGAACAAATGAACAAACGAGCAAATGAACAAACTCCCAAACTAATGATTGATTGATTGATTGATATTTGGGGTTTAACGTCCCAAAACCACCATATAATTATAAGAGACGCGTAGTGAATGGCTCCGGAAACTTAGACCACCTGGGGTTCTTTATTGTACATACTAACAAACTAACAAGCTAACAAGCTGACAAACGAACAAGTGAACAAGCGAACAAGCGAACAAACGAACAAACGAACGAACGAACAAACTAACAAACTAACAAACGAACAAACGAACAAACGAACAAACTAACAAACTAACAAACTAACAAACGAACAAACGAACGAACTAACGAACTAACGAACTAATGAACTAACGAACTTACAAACTTACAAACTAATGATTGATTGATTGATATGTGGGGTTCAACGTCCCAAAACCACCGTATGATTATGAAAGACGCCGTAGTGGAGGGCTCCGGAAATTTAGACCACCAGGGGTTCTTTAACGTACAAACTAACAAACTAACAAACTGACAAACGAACAAACGAACAAACGAGCAAACGAGCAAACTAGCAAACGAGCAAACGAGCAAACTAGCAAACGAACAAACGAGCAAACTCATAAACTCACAAAATCACAAACTCTCAAACGAACAAACTCACAAACTAATGATTGAGTGACTGATTAATATGTGGGGTTTAACGTCCCAAAACCACCATATGATTATGAGAGGCGCTGTAGTTGAGGGCTCCAGAAATTTAGACCACCTGGGGTTCTTTAACGTACAAACTAACAAACTAACAAGCTAACAAGCGAACAAGCGAACAAGCTAACAAGCGAACAACTAACAAACGAACACACGAACACACGAAGAAACGAAGAAACGAAGAAACAGACAAATGCACAAACGAACAAACGAACAAACAAACAAATAAACGAAGAAACGAACAAACGAACAAACAAACAAACGAACAAACTAACAAACTAACAAACAAACAAACTAACAAACAAACAAACGAACAAACAATCTAACAAACTAACAAACTGACAAACTAACAAACGAACACACGAACACACGAACACACAAACAAACAAAGAAATGAAGAAACGAAGAAACGAACAAATAAACAAACGAACAAACTAACAAACTAACAAATGAAGAAACTAACAAACTAAGAAACAAACAATCTAACAAACGAACAAACAAACTTACAAACTAACAAACTAACAAACGAACAAACGAACAAACGAGCAAACGAGCAAACTAGCAAACGAGCAAACGAGCAAACTAGCAAACGAACAAACGAGCAAACTCATAAACTCACAAAATCACAAACTCTCAAACGAACAAACTCACAAACTAATGATTGAGTGACTGATTAATATGTGGGGTTTAACGTCCCAAAACCACCATATGATTATGAGAGACGCTGTAGTTGAGGGCTCCAGAAATTTAGACCACCTGGGGTTCTTTAACGTACAAACTAACAAACTAACAAGCTAACAAGCGAACAAGCGAACAAGCTAACAAGCGAACAAACTAACAAACGAACAAACGAACAAATGAACAAACGAAAAAATGAACAAACTAACAAACTAACAAACTAACAAACGAACAAAGTAACAAACTAACAAACGAACAAACTAAAAAACAAACAAAATAACAAACTAACAAACTATCAAACTATCAAACTAACAAACTAACAACCAAACTAACGAACTAACGAACTAACTAACTAACAAACTCACAAACTAATGATTGATTGATTGATTGATATATGGGGCTTAACGTCCCAAAACCACCGTATGATTATGAGAGACGCCGTAGTGGAGGGCACCGGAAATTTAGACCACCTGGGGTTCTTTAACGTACAAACTAACGAACTAACAAGCTAACAAGCAAACAAGCATACAAAGCGAACAAGCGAACAATCGAACAAGGGAACAAGCGAAGAAGCGAACAAGCTAACAAGCTAACAAGCTAACAAAGAAACAAACTAACAAACTAACAAACAAACAAACTAACAAACTAACAAACGAACAAACTAACAAACGAACAAACTAACATACTAACATACTAACATACTAACAAACTAACAAACGAACAAGCTAACAAACGAACAAACAAACAAACGAACAAACGAGCAAACGAACAAACTAACAAACGAGCAACGAGCAAACGAGCAAACTAGCAGACTAGCAAGCGAGCAAACTAGCAAACTAGCAAACAAACAAACGAACAAACGAACAAACGAACAAAATAATGATTGATTGATTGATTGATTGATATGTGGGCTTTAACGTCCCAAAACCACCATATGATTCTCAGAGACGCCGAAGTGGAGTGCTTCGGAAATATAGACCACTTGGGGTTCTTTAACGTACAAACTAACAAACTAACAAACTAACAAGCTAACAAGCGAACAAGCGAAAAAACGAACACACGAACACACGAAGAAACGAAGAAACGGACAAATGCACAAACGAACAAACGAACAAACAAACAAACAAACGAACAAACAAACAAACGTACAAACAAACAAACGAACTAACTAACAAACTAACAAACAAACTAACAAACTAACAAACGAACAAACAAACAAACTAACAAACTGACAAACTTACAAACGAACACACGAACACACGAACACACGAACAAACAAAGAAACGAACAAACGAACAAACGAACAAATGAACCAACTAACAAACAAACAAACTAACAAACTAACAAAGTAGCAAACGAACAAACGAACAAACGAACAAACGAATAAACTAACAAACGAACAAACGAACAAACGAACAAACGAATAAACTAACAAACGAACAAACGAACAAACGAACAAACTATCAAACTAACAAACAAACAAACGAACAAACGAATAAACTAACAAACGAACAAACGAACAAACGAACAAACGAACAAACGAATAAACTAACAAACGAACAAATGAACAAACGAACAAATTATCAAACTAACAAACTATCAAACTATCAAACTAACAAACGAACAAACCAACAAACTAACAAACGAACAAACTAACAGACTAAAAAACGAACAAACTAACAAACTAACAAACTAACAAACGAACAAACTAACAAACGAACAAGCGACCAAACGAACAAACTAACAAACTAACAAACTAACAAATGAACAAACTAACAAACTAAGAAACTAACGAACTAACGAACTAATGAACAAACGAACTAACGAACTAATGAACTGACGAACTGACGAACTAACGAACAAACTAATAAACTAACAAAAGAACAAACTAACAAACGAACAAACGAACAAACTAACAAACGAACGAACGAACAAACTAGCAAACGAACAAACGAACAAACTAATGATTGATTGATTGATTGATATGTTGGGTTTAACGTCCCAAAACCACCATATGATTATGAGAGACGCCGTAGTGGAGGGCTCCGGAAATTTAGACCACCTGGGGTTCTTTACCGTACAAACTAACAAACTAACAAACTAACAAGCCAACAAGCGAACAAGTGAACAAACTAACAAATGAACAAACGAACAAACGAACACACGAACAAACGAACAAACGAAGAAACGGACAAACAAAGAAACGGACAAACGGACAAACTGACAAACGAACAAACGAACAAACTAATGATTGATTGATTGATATGTGGGGTTTAACGTCCCAAAACCACCATATGATTAGGAGAGACCCCGTAGTGGAGGGCTCCGGAAATTTAAACCGCCTGGGGTTCTTTAATGTACAAACTAACAAACTAACAAACTAACAAGCGAACAAGCGAACAAGTGAACAAACTAACAAACAAACAAACGAACACACGAACAAACGAAGAAACGGACAATTGGACAAACTGACAAACGAACAAACGAACAAACTAATGATTGATTGATTGATATGTGGGGTTTAACGTCCCAAAACCACCATATGGTTATGGGAGACGCCGTAGTGGAGGGCTCCGGAAATTTAAACCATTTGGGGTTCTTTAACGTACAAAGTGCTAAACTAACAAACTAACAAGCTAACAAGCGAACAAGCGAAGAAACGAACAAACTAACAAACGAACAAACTAACAAACTAACGCCGTAGTTTCCGTTGGGCAAGACGCCGTAGTGGAGGGCTTCGGAAATTTCGACCACCTGGGGTTCTTTAACGTGCACCCAAATCTGAGCATACGGGCCTAAAACATTTCCGCCTCCATCGGAAATGCAGCCGCTGCAGCTGGGATTTGAACCCGCGACCTGCGGGTCAGCAGCCGAGTACCTTAGCCACTAGACCACCGCAGCGGGGGAAACCGCGCCTTAACCAACGAAATAGGAGGGCCTATGTGCTTTCGCTTGCGGACGGCTGTCTTTGCATTACCCATTTATGGCTGGCGCGGCGATGTGGGCACTGGTGGCGGTGTTTTTCGCAGCGCCGCCGAGGCAGAGTCTGACGTCTTTAATCATACCGTGGTTTTGTCTTGTAAAACCCCAGATAATATAGTTATTATTAACAACGATTCACCTCAGTGGAACAGTGGCTAGGGAGCTCGGCTGCTTACCCCAAGGTCCCGGGTTTGATTCCGGCCATGGTGGTCGCATTACAATGGAGACGAAATGGTAGAAGCCAGTATACTGTGCGATTTCAGTGAACGTTAAAAAACCCCAGGTTGTTGAAATTTCTGAAGCCTTCCACTACGGCACCTTCATAATCATATCGGGGTTTTGGGACGAAAAAACCTACGTGTTATTAAGTAAGAAGGGTTTTATTGTGTGCATATTGTTTATTCGTGGCGATTTAGTTTCTTCCGAGCTAATTTAAGCCCAGTAAAATCTACATTTACCCTTCATTACGGACAATAGGGGTCGACATTTCCAGTTTCTGAAGTATTTTGGGGACATAGGCAAGCTAGTTCGAAAATTGTAGTAGCAGGCCCAATGATAATGTTACGGAAGAGAAGAGACGCCATATCGATGAGGCTGTGGATGAAATATAATTCAAACCAGCAGCAGCGGTGTGACCGGTTGACCAGAAACCGAGCGGAGACCACTCTTCGTACTCTTCGACAGGCACACATGTACATCGTCCCACAAAATGTGAACTTGCATGTAGCACAATCCCCGGCGGCAGAAGCGCCGTTTTGGCACAGATGTTGACGTCAGCGGGAGAGTGGTAAGGCTTCAAGCGTGCCACGTGTACAATATCGGTGGTCCGTGTTGCAGCAGGGGCAAATTCGTATGTCACAGGAGTAAGCTCACGAAGGACTCAATATGGACCTCTGTAGCAGGAAACAAATTTTTCCGACAAGCCGACTTGATGGGTCGGGGACCGCAGCAGGACCAATGAAACGGGTAACAAGTGCACGTCACGGTGCCGTTGATCGTACAAACGCCGCTGGTTCTCTTGAGAGGCCCAGAAAGCGAGGGTGGGTGATTTCGTGTGCGTGGGCAGCCCGAGTGATAGCGTCAAGAGCATATGTGCTGGTCGGTGTCGTGGTAGATGGAATGACTGTATCTAGGGGTAATGTAGGTTCTCGGCCGAACAACAGAAAAAATCTTGAGTAAAAGGCAGTGTCATGACGAGAAGAATTCTTCGTGAATTTCACGTATGGAAAACCAAGGTTCCAGTCAGAGTGCTTGGAAGAAACATACTTCGCAAGCATGTCTGTAAGTGTTCGATTCCGACGCTCCGTGAGTACATCTGTCTGCGGCTGGTACGACGTAGTAAGCTTGTGCCTCGTTTGACATGACTGAAGGATATTGGCTATGACCTCTGATAGAAATGTGCAGCCATAGTCTGTAAGCAACTGGCGTAGAGCTCCATGTTGCAAGATCGCGTCGAGTAGGAGGAAGTCTGCGACATCTCTGGCACAGCTTGTTGGAAGTGCTCATGTGATGGCTTAGCGCGTGGCGTAGAGTGTGGCAACAGTTATCCACCTGTTGCCAAAATAATACAAGGGAAAATGGCCAAGGAGATCTAAGCCAATGCAGAAGAAAGGTTCTGACGAAATGTCAAGTGATTAAAGGTGTCCGGCGGGAAGTGTGTATGGTGTTTTGCGGCGCTGACATTTATCACAAGCCGCCACGTATCTTCGGACTGAGCGTGAAAGCCCTGACCAAAGAAGCGTCAGCGAATCCGGTCGTGAGTGCGTGACACACCAAGGTGACCGGCCTTTGGAAGGTCATGAAGTTCGTGGAGAACCGGTGAGCGGAGGTGTTTCGGAATGATGAGCAGCTGGGCTGGCCAATCTGCGTAGAAGTTCTGGTGGTATAGGACGCCACCGTGGAGGACGGATGAGCGATGGGACCTATCGTAAAATGGTGATTCAAGACGTTCGATTATAAAACGCAAGGATGCATCATGCCGTTGCTCGTCACCGATGCGGGCCAGTTGCGAAACAGAGAAGACGCAAGTATTGGTGTCGGTGTCAGGGATGGTGCTCAACTCATCGACCGGGTACCGGGGGAGGCAGTCAGCGTCCTGATGTAGGCGTCATGACTTCTACGTGACTGTATAGGTATAGTCTTGCAGTCGCAGAGCCCAGCGCTCAAGCCGGCCAGTAGGATCCTTCAGTGAGCTAAGACAACATATCGCACGGTGGTCCGTTATTGCATAGAAATTTGTGCCATACAAATATGGGCGGAACTTCGTGACTGCCCAAACCAGAGCAAGACATTCACGCTTTTTTATTGAATAGTTGCGCTCAGCAGCTGTGTGAAGGCGGCTAGCGTAGGCGATAACTTTGTCGTGTCCTCGCTGTCGTTGGGCTAGGACAGCTCCAATTTCGTGACCCTCGCATCGGTTTGGACTTCTGTCAAAGCAAACGGGTCAAAGTGGGCCAATATAGGTGGAGTCGTAAGCAGGGTGATGAGGTGAGAAAAACCGGCAGCTTGAGCGGAAGCCTACGTAAAAATCACGTCTTTCTTCAGAAGGTCGGTGAGTGGTCGAGCGATTGTTGCAAAGTCGTTCACGAACCTTCTAAAATAGGAACAAAATTGCACAAAGCTGCGGACGTCCTTGACAGACTGGGGTACAGAAAAGCTCGAGACGGCACAAATTTTCTCGGGGTCAAGCTGCACACCTAATGCGTCAACAAGTTGGCCCAACACCGTAATCCGCTGGCGGCCGAAGTGACATTTCGATGAGTTTAGTCAAAAACTGGCAGTGTGGAAAATGTCGAAAACCGCTGACAAACGCTTAAGGTGTGTCTCAAATGTAGGCGAATATACGAAGACATCGTCCAGGTAGCACAGGCATGTTGGCCACTTGCTTTGTAATAGCGAGTCCATCATAAGCTCAAACGTGGCTGGGGCGTTACATTGCCCAAACGGCATCACCTTAAATTGGTATAGGCTGCAAGGAGTTACAAACGCAGTTTTTTCTTGGTCTTTATCGTCCACCACAATCTGCCAATTGCAAGAACAGAGGTCAATTGAAGAAAAATATCGCGCGCCATGAAGGCAATCAAGGGCGTCATCAATTCGGAACAAAGGATAAACGTCCTTTTTCGTGATTGCATTAAGATGGCAAGCAATATGCACACATCCATGCACGCACATACACATGTGCAGACAGGCACGCTCACACACATACACGTGCAGGCACGCAAGCACAAATACACATACACATGCACGTCCTGCTGCGGTTGTTAGTGGCTAATGAACCCGACTGCTGACCTGCATGTGAAGCGATCGAATCCCGATAGCCGCGGTTGCATTTTCTACGCAGGCGGAAAATATGTAGGAATGTGTGCTCAGATTTGGGTGCACGTTAAAGAACCCCAGGAGGTCTAACTTTCTGAAGCCCTCCACTACAGCGTCTCTCATAATTATATCGTGGCCTTGGGACCTTAAACCCCACATATCAATCAATCACCAACATACACAGGCACAGCTGCACGCATGCGCACCTACACAGACATGTATACACGCATACACGGGCACGCACGCAGACATACAAGTACACACACGCATGCACGCAGTCACGTACGCACAAGAACTTACACACGGACGCACACATACGCATGAACTCAGGCATGGATACACGCACGTCACATACGCGTGCACTCACATACAGGCACGTTTTCACGCCCCAACACACACACACAGGCACGTGCGCACGCACGCACACAGTCATGGAGTCATACATACGCCCACAGACACGCAAGCACGCACACAAACATGTACACATACACAAGCAAGGATCCATGCCTGCATACACATATGCCTATACAAACAAGCATGCATGAACTCATGGACGCTTATACATGCAGCCACACAGGCAAACATGCACTAACACAGACACGCATGCAGCACACATATAGAGGCACGTAGGTGCAACTACAAATTCACTCACACAGAAGCACGCGTGCCCGATTGCATGCACACTTACACAGGCACGCATGCATGCACGCACTTACCTACAGGAACGCATGCAAGTACAGAAGCAGAATACTTTCACGCAAACACACTCAGAGGCACACATGCAAGCACGTGCACATACACATGTACTCATATACTGCCAAGCACGTTCGCATTCATAGACATGCACATAAACAGACACGCATCTATGTGAGCATGCCCACATACACACAGGCATGCGGGCTTGCATGTATGTACGCAAGCACTCATACATGCACACTGGCACGCACGCGTACACAACACACACACCCAAGTATGCACGCACACATACCCATGCACAGACACAGGAACGCATGCACGCATGGACATGAACAGGCACGCATTCACGTATGCACGTACACCTGCATTCACGTATACAGTGATGGCTTATACACGTCATACGCGGTGGGAGCGGCATAGGTTGCTTTGACGAAAGATGGAAAATTCATGACTGTCGAAATATTCCATATCCCGATCCTTCAAGCGCATACGACACGCGATGATTAGCATTCCAAGAAGCACTCCAATTCGTTTTTACATATAAATTACACGCCAGCCCACATTTACACAGACTGTCTATCGCTTCTAATGAAACTTTCAAGTCTCACTGGTAACAACGAAATAATTTGTAACATCAAGCTGCTTCTTAGCCATATAATCTCGTCAGGCAAATTTATAAAACTGTATCGTGTACCTGAGCATAGGGTAATTTGGCACAATGAACTAGCTGACGCAGCAGGTGCATCCGGAGGGAGATCAGGCTTCGTGCGTTGCGCCAAAATATCATTTCGGTCAATACGGACTCAGTTTCATAAAATCTTGAATTCATATTATCACACCCATTGGCAGACTGAGGAACCTTAGACAACGCTATTTCAATGGATCACAAATCCATACAAAATTTGTCAATGGTTCCTTCTCCTAAAAGCCTAACACACTTATTGTCTGGTCATGGACACTTCCAGTATTATCTTCATCAGCTTACTATAACTGTCGGACAGGTATAAGTGTGGTGCACCTTGCTTGAGCGAACAACACTATACGAATGAATGCCAAAACATGCAACACTTCGTGATCCGTTTACGTGTGCAGAACAGTGATACAACACTACCCGCGCATTAGTATGGGCTACTGAAAAATAAAAAATCTCGTGTGTATCTACTTCAGTTAGTGACTGTCATGTGGAACTCTATTTCTATGAAATACACATGACACGAATTAGGTACTGAGACTTTATCAGGACAAGAAAAAGATAAGAGGGGGATGTAAGAAGTACATATGTTTGTGGACTCTAGATAAAAACATTTTACAGTAAAAAAAGATAGCACTTATAACGTACAAAACATTGCCAAGTACACAAAATAGACATACACGCAATACTAAGAAGATGACACTTGAAACCATTACACAAGAAATAGCATGGCAAGTTACACGAAAAAAGTTGTTATGGTTCATTGATGGTTGACAGGAAATTTTAAAGGCTTCTGCATTCTGAATGCTAACGATGGTATCCTGTAGGGCGTTTCATTCCTTAGCTGTCCAAATGAAGAAAGATAAGGCAAATGTGGTAGTTTTGGGACGAGGGTAATGTACTTTCATAGTGTTGCAACAACGACCAGAGAAATAGGGGCGTTGGGTGACGTAAATGCTGGATGGGGATGCGTAATAGAATTTGTGAAATAATACGAGCCGTGTAGTGTTTCGGCGTTGACTAAGAGGAATGAATGCGGCACGTTTCTTTTAGTCTGTTACACTGGTGAATGATGAGTAATCGGAAAAGGTGAATCTGGCAGCGCAGTTTTAGATGGCTTCTAAGTTTTCGATGAGATAATGCTGCTGTGGGTCGCAAATTGCTGCGGCATTCTTCAATTTGGTGCGTATTATTGTGGTGAAAGCTAATATTTTTAAGTGGCTGGGAGAAAACTTCACGGTTCTTTGGATATAGCCTAAAGATCTACTAGCTGTTGAAATAACGTGATTGATGTAGAGGGTTCATGATAGGTCACTTGAGATATGTATTCCAAGGTATTTGCACGAGCTAGTAGGTTGAAGAAAACTGTTATGCAGGGCGTAGTTGTACTTTAACGGATTAGTAAGTTTGTGAAAAGATACTGATCTGCAGTTAAAAATGTGTCAACTCATCTGCCACTTGTGGCACCAATTTTGAACGGCTGTTAGGTCTGCTTGTAAAGCCATTTGATCTTAATGAATAGCGATACTTGCGTAAGTAACGCAAATGTCAGCGAATAATCTTATGTTGTTATTAATACAGTGTGGAAGGCCGTTGATGTAACTAAAAAAAGCAGGTGGCCGAATACTGTTCTCTGGGAAACACCGGAGAGGATGGGAGAGATTTGAGACCTAGCTGTATTTATGACGACGAACTGTTTTCTGTCAGTCAGAAGTTTATTAATCCAGGACAAGACGAATGGGTCGAGATTAAGCAAAGAAAGTTTGGTCATAAGGCGGTGGTGAGGAACTTTATCAAAAACCTTTTTAAAGTAAAGAAATAAAGCGTCAGTTTGGATGTTCCGGTCAAGATTTTTGTGCAAGTCATGGATGAAGGCAGCAAGTTGCGTTTCACATGACAAGTCTTTTCGAAAACCTTGTTGGGAAGGGTGAATGAAGAGGTGATTAATGATGTTGGTAAATAAAATGTACTCCATAAATTTGGATGGGTCACTTGTAAGCGATATGGGCCGGTAGTTATATGAGGATGCTTTGTTGCCATTTTGGAACAATGGAGTGATTTTACCAAGATTCCAATCACTTGACATCTGTCCCTGTGAAAGTTATTGAAAGAAGAGCAGCTGAAATGCTGTGCTTATTATCAATTGTGTATTCTTTAATATTTTGTTGTTGATGGTATCAATTCCACGTGAAGATGAGAGTTTCATTTTTCTTATTAAGTAACTAATTAATTTGCAAATATTTCAATAGGTGACATTGGCTCGCTTATAATAGACTCAAAGTTCTCTCCGGAGTTTGCAAAAAAGCTATGTTCACGCTTGAAAACACAACAAAAGGCGTGGTTTAAGGCAATTGCCGAATCTACGTCACTGCGCGGTTTGTCATTAGTACCGGATAAGGGCATCGGCGAGATGTTTCTTGGGTTTATTGTTTGAATTTCTTAAGGTTATTTTTGAGCATGTATGGTAGTGTTGTTCGAAAAAAAATCGCGTTTCGCGTTTTGAATGCTAATCGATAGTCATCGCACAGAGTCGGAATATTTTTTTCCATAGCGACGGTTGGTTCTCTTTTTTTTTTTGACACGTCTGAACAGACGTTTTTTCGGTTTACCAGTTTTTTAATCGCGTTGATAAACCAAGGCGAGGATGTTTTGTTTTTAATTTTTATGCTTGATATATACGCACCAGTTAGTTGGCTGAGTTTTTCGACGTATAACTTCCAATTGTTTTTATGGTGCAATTGTTGAATCCCTCTTCGTATGAAATGTAAAATTGTTCAAGTTCGGGTTTAATTTTTTCATAATTGCCACTACCCTAAAGTTTTAACTGCTTTGGTGTAGGCTTATTTT
This sequence comes from Rhipicephalus microplus, assembly GCF_043290135.1. Classification (NCBI taxonomy): domain Eukaryota; kingdom Metazoa; phylum Arthropoda; class Arachnida; order Ixodida; family Ixodidae; genus Rhipicephalus; species Rhipicephalus microplus. Next base: position 81,694,928 of record NC_134710.1, read on the forward strand.
CTGGAAAAGTAAAACTGAAAGAGGCAAGTAATGTTGTGATCACGTATTTCTCTAAGGTAATGGAGAGAATGCAGGCTACTTGGATCCGACATTCAAATAAGGTTTAATATCTTAGAGCTGTGTAATGTTTCTCTGGTGGCATAGGTTATTAGCTGTGTTAGTTGGTAGTTTTCTAAAAAGGCTAGGAAATCGCCGCATTCACCACTGCGAAGGGAAACGTTGTTTGACCATTTTATGGACAGATACTTGAAGTCCCCGCAAATTATAAACTTTGCACAGGGATAGAGTATGTGTAGTTTGTCGAGGTTGTCATTAAAGTTGATGTTAAAGTTGGGCTCTGATCGGGGGAGGGGGGCGGTAACAGGCCCCAACAATGATCAGCCCATTAGAGCTTTCGCAAGCTACCCAAAGGGCTTCCAGTGGACTAATAATGCTAATAATGAAGTGACGGATTGTATGTTTAACAACAAGCACGCCACCACCTCGACCGGATAAACGGTGCTGGCGATGCAATGCGAAACTGGTTAGGTATGAAAGAACTTCAGAATCTTTGATGGAAGGTGAAAGCCGTGTTTCTGTCGGCATCACGACGTCATAATCAGATTATTCAATTATGGTACATATTTCGTCCTGTTTCAGCATGATACTTCTCATTTTTGTGTAGAGACTAGAAAAGGTGACGTCATTTGCATGTTCGGCGGGGTGATTCTGGATATGGCGAGAGGGTGAGGTAACTGGCGATACATTTACTGGGAGGCGAAATTGCTAGCTGTCGCGTGGAAAAATTTCTTTGACTTCTTTTCGGGTTGCATTATAGTGGTACGATTTTTTCCCGGTAACTACCTTCTTGTAACGAAGCTTGAAAGGACCGCCGTGCTCACGTGAGAAGCGTAGAAGCTCTCTCTGCGCAGTGCAGGTAGCGAAACAATAATCGTGACTTACATTGTACGGCGTATCTTTCAGCCTGAAACTGTTAAATAAGATTGCTTCTTTTATTTTGAACTGGGAGAAGTTAACAATTACCGGGCCTAGTTTTTCCGGTTGATGTTTTCCGGTTCTGTGTGCTCTTTCAATATCGTTCGGCACAAGGTTAATTTTGATGTTCTTATTGCACATGTCAGCAACAAACCCTTCACTGTCTGCCCAAGTTTCTTCTTCTTTTTCGGGGATTCCATAGAAAAGAAGATTGCACCGACGTGACCTATCTTCGGCATCGTTCAGCCTGCCCTCCACGTTGGAGAGCTGGATCGCTGCGTGAGTTGATGATTTTCCTAAACATGCTACGCTGGGACGAAGTTCCGGGATAGATGCGCACATTTCTTCAGATTTTGTGATACGAGTTTCAAGGTCTAATAATGTTTCTTTGGTTGCTGTTAGTCATTGATTTATCGTTTTCAGTTCGGAAAGAATTCGAGCCTGGCCTTCGTTTAGTTTTGTTGGAAGTGCCTGGATAGTTTGGTCGGTTTGGCTGTTTTCGCCACGCTTGTTAGGGCTCTACGTCACATAATAACAGTAGCAGTTTTAAGGCAATGTTCGCACATGTAATGATATTCATAACAAAACACAAGAAATACATTGGGCATGACACTTGTACCAAAAAACAGTTGCTGGATTTTTTTGCATAAAGGCAGTCGGGTGAACGTACCTGCACAATAAATGCGAAGGTCATGAAGGGATACCGCATGTCGGCACAACTGTCAAACACACGAAGTGTTGGCTGCGGAGCGCTGTCTTTTATGCCTAGTCGGGCAGCTGATGTTGCTGAGGGTGGCGCTGTTGAGATTTCCAGGAGTACGATGATGACGGGGTCGATGGAGGGGTCATCTTTCGGAGCTGGCTGGAACGGTGCTGGAACGTCATGCAGGAGAACGGGGCGTTGTCCGGTTTGGCTGCTGGTGACAGCGTCGAAGGGCCCGACAAGGCATGGAGCAGCGAGCACCTGCACAATAAATGTGAAGGGCGTGAGAGAATCCGCATGTCCGCACAACTGTGAAGCCCACCCTTGATAGCTGTGGCCATATACCTCACGGGAGACGCTTTAACTGTAATTGGTTGCATGATTGCAGCCGTTTCACTAGATTACGAGAAGGTGTAGAAAGCCTTGCTTCAGATGTTCTAATTTACTGCGTAAGGTTGCCAAAACAAATTTTGGAAAGCAAGAATCGTAGACGGCAAAACTGTAACGCAGATAGCTGTGAGAATTGCGAGTTGTTTTGATCATTGGATCGACATGGCTAACGTGCCGAAAACGGACGAAAGACTACGTGATCGTATAATCTCCGAGCAGGTTCTACACTGTTGTCAACCAAAACTAGTCATTTTCTTAAAAGAACGAGAGTGCAAGTTTCTGGAAGAACTTGCTAAGTTTACTGATCGCAGCCTGGAAGCACAGAGGTTGCAGAACATCGTAAGAGATCCCGATAACGCGAAGAGCTTTAGTGGGAAACCTAACGAAGCGTCCCGAAAACCACAAATCAAGTGCATGCTCTGCAGTTGATTCAGCCTCAGGTCCTGACTGTCGCAGCTCACCTAAGTAAACGCTGATATGCAAGCTGTGCGTTAAACAAGGACACATAGACGAAATATGCAGAGGCTAGCGCACAGAGAGCCAACCGACTTCTTCTGTATCCACGGAACTATCAACAACTGAGCCTTGTCAGGGCAGAACCTCAAATTCTGTTCAGAAGCAAAGTACCTGCTCAATTAACCACAACAAAGTTAGGAAAGAGGCTGTGCCATTCATAAGCCACGGGATACCAGCAGTTGAAGGGCCACTGCTGGGACAAATGATTCACGTGCTTCGGGACACAGGCTGCAATACAGGAATATCAGGTGGAAACTCGTTCCTAAATAAAGCTTGACGGGCAAAACATGCAATATTTTTTGCTTCACGGTTCAACCAGCCACCTGCCCGAATCATCATACAAGTGAAAACACCTTATTTTCAGGCAAGATAAATGTAGCTTGTATCAAGGACCCACTATACGACGTGGTTCTGGGAAATCTCCTTTGTGTCAAGGGGCTATACGATCCTGATATTGAGAGGGAGTGAGCCATCACGAGTCATATGACCCTCCACAGTCTGCAAGCGCGACAAAGACTAAAGCGCAGCAACACAGCCAAAACAAGGTGCATCCCTTGTGCATGCCAGAGTTTATGTGCGATAACTTTACGAAAGCGCAACCTATTGAAGCGCAACAGAAGGACGTGGAGTTGAAATCGCTTTTTTGCTCAGGTGAACAGAGAATTCATATCTTTAAAAGGTCCCAGCTATGAATTTGCGGAAGAAACTGGATTGCTCTACCAACGTTATCGCTTTGCGACACGCAGATCGTTCAAGCAGGTGGTTCTTCCAAAGGAGTTAAGACGGAACATTTTTAAGGTGCCCATAAAAACAGCATAGCCGGGCACAAAATAATTAATAGGATGACCGATTGTATCCTGCAAGAATTTTACGGACCAGACTTACACCGAGACGTGAAACTATTCGTAAATTCCTGTGACTTATGCTAACAGACAACATCTAAAAGCAAAGTAGGAGTGCTCTATTGGTCAACATGCCCCTGATTCACACAGCGTTTGAAAGAATTGAAGTGGACCTGATCGACCCTTTTTCACCAAGTTCAGACCATGAAACGCGATACGTGCCGACGTTAATTGATTTTGCAACAAGGTATACAGATGCTCTAGCACTCCCTTCATTTTACGCCATTCATTTTTACGAAGCAGTCCTTGAAATACTTTCTCGCATTGTGTCACCGAAAGAAATGGATGCATACATAGGAGCAAGCTTTATTTCCGACTTAATTAAAGAGGTTAGCCGATTTCTTTAGGTGAAGTTGTTCAAGACGACGCCATACCAAGCCATGGCGAATGGTCTCGTGAAGAAATTCAAGGGCACATTGAGAATGATGGTAAATAGATTGTGCCAAAAGAAAGCATGATCATGGCATAGGTATCTGAGCCCGCTGCTCTTTGCTTACAGAGAAGTACCACAAGCTAGCCTCGGTTTCCCCCTCCTCCAGCTCATCTACGGTCGTCATGTCCGAGGACCGCTGACAGTCTTAAGAGAGCTGTGGACTAATGAAGGACTCGATGGAGAAACACGGACGCCCTGCATTTATGTCTTTGACTTGCGTAATCGGCTGGAGGAGGCGTGTAAGATAGCGCATGAAATATTAGAGAAGGCTCGCGTCAAGCGAAAATTACAATATAACAAGAAAAGCCGCCCAAGGAATTTGGCCTCACGTGACAAAGTCCTTATATAGTGGCCGACCGAGGCCACTAACCTCTTCATGCAATGGAAAGGGCCATTCTCAATGATAGAGCGAAAAAATGAGTTCCAGGGCTGTCTCCTTCGCTGGGCGTCCGGTCCAAGGGAGAACCAGGAGCAGGCCTACCTGCTAGTGTCTCTGCGTAATAGAAGCACTCCCGCCTCATCCACCACGAGAGGAAGATTGAGCGAGGGACCGGGCACGAGGCTGGGCCAAGCCTTGCCGCTTTGTACCAATGGTAACACTGAGGGTTCGGCTACGAGCAAGTGAGGCCGAGTACGTTTTCGCGGATCAGTACCAGTGGGTCCCAACTCCGGAATCAATGGTGGCGCCTCTACGTGACCATGGCGCTGACTGAGCTACATCATCGCACACTCAACGACATCGACTGGGTGATATCATCGGCAACTTCCTGGTTGACTCTGAACCGTGTGAGCATCTCTTGACTCTCGCGCGTAGCAAACTAGATATCGGCTTTTTAATGGTGTTTGTCAACTATTTATGTCGATCGTGTGCCTAAGTACTTTCTACGTGTTCTTATTCACCTTGATGCGGCACTGTTGTTTCTGGGGCAGATCTGAACCCAAAAATAGTATCAATGACGCATCAGGACACACATGCACGCATGCACGTACACACACAGACATGCACCTAGGCACGCATTCTCTTGCGCACACAAACACATGCACAAATGTCAAAGGCATGCAGGTACAGAAGCACATGCACAAGCACAGGTAGCACAAAAATGCACGCACACAACCACAGGAACGCATTCAAGTGCACACACTTATGTACAGACACAGGCACGCATGCATGTACCCACACGCACGCATACACTCAGACACGCCTGAACGGACGCTCCCATACACACACAGACACACATAAAATACAGATACTGAGGCATGCATGCACTTATGCACGCACACATACACACACACACATAGGCACTCACGCATACATACACACATGCAAGCAATCCCGCACAGTACACAAGCACACATATAGTCACGTAGGCATGCACGCAAGAATGAATATGCATACAGACACACAAACGCACAGACACGCACGCACAAATAAAGGCACATGCACACACACACAGAGGTGCACGCATGCATGCATACGCATGCACACACGGGCATGCACGCATAGAAAATTGCCCATGCCCACACAGGCACGCAGTCATGCATGCACACATCCAAACACTGCCATGCATGTACGTACACACGCAAATTTACGTCCAGACAGAAGCACGCATTCGCGCACATATACAGACATATGCGCACACACACAGACATGCATGTGCACATACGCACATACACTTGCACGCATTCAAGTACGCGCACCGACATATTACGCACCCTTTCAGAGGCGCGCACGCACGTGTCCTTTCCCACAGAGACACAAACAGGCAAGTATTGAAGCAGGCACAAATACACATGCTCACACGCCCACATATACACGCATTCACGTAGGCCCACACACAAACACGCAATCACGTTGGTACGCACACATCAACAGCAACGCACACACACATTCACACACATGCACACATACAGGTACGCATGCACGCATGCACAATCATGTAGGCACACACGCACGCACGCACATAGTATGACCACGTATACGCACTAATACATATGCACATACACACGCACACTTGCACGTACGCTCGCACACATGCATATGCACAGACACAATCACGTGCACATACACGGGCACGAATGCACGTATGCACACACCCAAACGCGCACATGCATGCACGCCCACGTACACAGCATGCAAGCACACACACGTACACGTGTACATACACAGATACACAGGTACGCATGCGCATCACATAAGCACGCGTGAATCACACTGGGAAACACGCACATGCTCACACACATGTACACGCACAGGAACGAGTGTACCCACACATACACACACACGCATACGCAAGCAATGTGCACGCATCCATGCACGCACATACACACGCACACACAGGCACGTTCACACACATACACGTGTAGGCACGCACGCACAAATAAACATACACACTCACACCCCGCGGCGGTGTTTAGTGGCTAATGTACTCGGCAGCTTACCTGCATGTCGTGGGATCGAATCACGACTGCCACGGGTGCATTTTCGACGGAGGCGGAATTGATGTAGGGCAGTATGCTCAGATTTGGGGCACGTTAAAGAATCCCAAGACGTCAAAATTTCTGGTGCCCTCCTCTACGGTGTCTCTCATAATCATATGGTGGCTTTGGGACGTTAAACCCCACTTATCTATCAATCATGAACATACACAGGCACACCTGACGCATGTACACCTACACAGACATGTATACACGCATATACGAGCACGCATGCACACATACATGCACACACACGCATGCACGCAGTCACGTACGCACAAGCACGTACACACGGACGCAAACATACGCATGAACTAAGCATGCATGCACGCACGCACACATACGCATGCACTGAACCACAGGCACGTTTGCACGCCCACATACACACGCACAGGAACGTGCGCATGCACGCACACAGGCATGGAGTCCCACATGCGCCCACAGACAAGCAAGCACGCACACAAACATGTACGCTACACAGGCAAGGATGCATGCATACATACACATATGCACATACACACACAGACATGCATGAACTCATGGACGCATACACATGCACACAGGCACACATGCACTAACACAGGCACGCATTCAACACACATACAGAGGCACATAGGTACACCTACACATGCACTCACACAGAGGCACGCATGCCCGATTGCATGCACACTAACACAGGCACCGTGCATGTACGCTTGTACAGAGAGGCACGCATTCAAGCACAGAAGCAGAACACATGCATGCAAACACAAGCAGAGGCACGCATGCGAGCACGCGCACATACGCATGTACAGATATAGCACCAAACACGTGCTCATTCATAGACATGCACATAAGCAGACGCGCATCTATGTGAGCATGCCCACATACACACAGGCATGCCGGCTTGCATGTATGTACGCGCCCACTCATACATGCACAGTTGCACGCACGCGCACACAACACATACGCACCCAACTATGCACGCACACATATTTATGCACAGGCACAGGTACGCATGCACGCATGCACAAGAACACGCACGCATTCACGTATGCACGCACACCTGCATACAGGTATGAACGCGCACGCGCACATACACAGACACAGGCACGCACGCACACATACACACTACACACACATGCACAGATACACACGCGTGCGCTGGTGCGATTCAAAGTATGTACGCACACATACACATGCAAACACACAGATGGACACGCATGCAAGCACCCACGCGCAATTGCACATGCGCACACGCATATGCACGCACGCATACATGCATATGCGTACACAAAGGCACGCATGCAAGTACGCACGCACAAATACCAGGCATGCATGCACGTACGCACGAACACTAACAGGATTGATTTGTGGGGTTTAACGTCCCAAAGTTATCATTTGATTATGACAGAGTCCGTAGTGGAGAGCTCGGGAAATTTTTACCACCTGGGGTTCTTTAACGTGCACCCAAATCTGAGTATACGGGCCGATAACATTTACGCCTCCATCGAAAATGCAGCCTCCTCCAGCCAGGATTTGATTTCGCGACGTGCGGGTCAGCAGCCGAATGCCTTAACCACTAGACCACCGTGGCTTGGTAACACTCACAGGCAAGATCACGCACACAGCACATGCAAACAGACGCACAGATACACATGCAAGCAGTCACGTGCACAAACACGCACAGACTCAGGTACGTACGCACTCTCCTCCCCACACACAAACACACACACAGGCAGGCATGGAAGTATGCATTAGCACGTACACAGGCACGCATGCATATACGCAAGCACACACAGGCACGTATGCAAACACGCACGGATACATACACATGCAAATAGACGCATAGGTGCGCATGCAAGCACGTACACATACACATAGGCGCGCTGGCAAGCACACTCACACCCGCACGTACACGTACAGAGACAAAACGCACGCACACATACACATGCGCACGCAAAGGCACGCATGCAAGTTCGCAGGTACAGATACACAGGTACGCATGCACGTACGAACGAACACTCACAGTCAAGATTACGCACACACCCACATGCAACAACAAACAGACACGCATTGATGAATACAGTACACACATACACAGACACAAGTAAGTTACTATGGTGTAAACATTCAAACCAGCTGACATACCATATACGTGCAGTCCATGGGCTGTCACCATCACAACAAGGCTGTTACCATCAAACTTTCACCATGACAACAAGCGGTTATTTTCAAAACAAAAGCAATTCACACGTACAGTGATGGCTTATACACGTCATACGTGGCGGGAGTGGCATAGGTTGCTTTGACAAAGTATGAAAAATTCATAACTGTTGAAATATTCCAGATCCCGATCCTTCAAGCGCATACGACACGCGATTAATAGCATTCCAAGAAGCACTCCAATTCGTTTTTACAAATGAATAACACGCCAGCCCACATTCACACAGACTGTCTATCGATTCTAATGAAACTTTCAAGTATCACTAGTAACAACGAAAGAATTTGTAACATCAAGCTGCTTCTTAGCCGTATATTCTTGTCAGGCAAATTTATAAAACTGTATCAAGCACCTGACCATAGGGGAATTTGGCGCAATGAACTAGCTGAAGCAGCAGCTGCATCCGGAGGGAGATCAGGCTTCGTGCGTTGCGCCAAAATATAATTTCGGTCAATACGGACTCAGTTTCATAAAATCTTGAAGTCATATTGTCACACCCATTGGCAGACTGAGGAGTCTTAGACAACGCTATTTCAATGGATCACAAATCCGTACAAAATTTGTCAATGGTTCCTTCTCCTAAAAGCCTAACACACTTATTGTCTGGTCATGTACACTTCCAGTATTATCTTCATCAATTTATTATAACTGTCTGACAGGTGTATGTGTGGTGCACCTTCCTTGAGTGAACAACACTACATGAATGAATGCCCAAACACGCAACACTTCGTGACCCGTTTACGTGTGCACAACAGTGATACAACACTACCCGCGCATTAGTATGGGCGACTGAAAAAAAATCTCGTGCGTATCTACTTCAGTTAGTGACTGCCATGTGCAACTCTATTTTCATGAAATACACATGACACGCATTAGGTACCAATACTTTATCAGGACGTCGCTTCAAACTCCGAATAACCACCCTTACTATCGTAGTCTATCATAACTTTTGCGTGGATGCGGTCGACTATAGTCGCAGTTATGAGAACAAAGATGGAGGTAAGCTTCTGCGACTGATAACGATAGCATCACTGCTCCATTTTCCATAAGTACACGAACCGTAGCATCCGCAACGCTTTCGCAAGTACCTATCCCTGGCTCTTTTTTTTGAAAAGCATGCCACTAGTTCAAATCGCGCCTTGTCTAAGTTCGCAGCGTCCAACAGGCTGCTCAAGGTTTCCTGTTGCATCGCTGGTTGGAATGACAGGCCGACGTGCCTGGCTACACTTCTCCTGGTGGAGAAATGGGCTCCGATATCAGAGAGGCCACTGCTACTATCCTCGTCAACGTTTAGCCCATCGTCAAGACCACTGACTCACCTCCCACTTTGTCATTTTGTTTGGACATTCCCGCATTTAACGCCAACGCATTTTAAACAAACATGCGGAACCACACACACAAACACGTAAACACACTAACACAAACACACACACACACACACACACACGCACGCACGAACCCCAAACACTGAAGTTAGTGCACTGCACTGCTGCTGCATGTCGACCTGCTGATTCCTTAGAAGCTAGTCGGTTTATTAATTGCACTTTCATTCCGCACTCCTTAGATTTTACCCTTGTCACTTTTTTAACTAATTGGTTTTCTCAGAAAATAGGTTGGATAATTGGCCCTCCTAATTTATGTTTGATTGGCCTGAGCCCGCTATACCTACCTCCTGGTGGTACGAGCTACCACCTTTTTTAGGTATTTTCATATATAGGGGGCCAAAGCGCACACACAAACCGGCATACATGCCCACATTCACATGCACAAAGACACGCATGCTAGTGAGGCACGCATGCATGTATGCACGGGCCCACAGTCACTGGCCCGCACGCACATCTACACACACAGGGACACAAACAAGCACCGATACAAATGCATTCATGTACGTATGCACGCAAAAGTACACATATGCGCACAAACAGGGACGTACGAACACATACACAGGCACACATGCACGTACGCACATATACAGGAAGACGTGCAAGTACGCACACACACATACACACACACAAACACACAGACTCAGGCACATGCGTAGACAGGCACATAAGGACACACAGGCACGCATTCCAGTACGCATACACACATACACACACAGGCACGCATGCACGCACGCACGAAAACTCACAGGCAAGTACTCACAAACACACACACAAGCGTACACACGGCGCTGCGCATGTGAGCAAGTGCGCACACACATACGAACGCAACGTAGACACGCATGCAAGCATACATATAGATATGCACATGCACGCACGCAGGAACGCATGCAAGCAGCAATGCATAAGCATGAACACACACGCACACGCACGCATGCAAGCTCGTTCAGAAACACATACAAACTCATAACGGCAGGCATGTATGCACACATAGACATCCACATAAACTGGCAAACATGCACATAAGCACGCCCACATGCACATAGCCAAGCGTACGCGTGCGCGCACACAAGGGCGCGCTGTGATGATATGCGTATATGCGCGGGTTCAGCTATGCAAGAACAACACAGAGCGCCGTTCGGTGGTGACTTCAGATGACCTGTGCGACTCTGCGCTTGTGCGTCGTGCGGGGCGAATCGTGTATGTGCCGTGCGATGGCGAAGAGGACGGCGATCTGGTGCGCATCTGGCTCGAGAAAGGATGGCAGTGCGTGAGCTGTGCGCGGGCATCGGAAGATTCCAGGATTCGCCGGATAATACAGTGAAAAATGCAGTTTCCCTCGTGTACGACCATACGATGCACGTCACCGTGGACTTAGTAACGCTAACCGGTATGGGGCTCCAGCTAGGTCTCTAAGGTGCCGAACTCACCAAATCGATCGAGGCTCAACAGGTAAAGCAAAAGATGAGATATCTGTGGAACGGGATGCTTTTGGAGAAGCTGACGAGAGAGCGTAAGATTCTCAAGCTGAAGCTACAGCTTCAAGAAGCAGCTAGTAATGCAACAGCTGCTGCTAATAACGTTTTGCCTGTACCCATCGCTTCTTCACTTCTGAACCAACTTCTGAAGCTACTTTCCCTATTCCATGAAAAGAGCAAGGATTGCATGCTTACTTGCGGAGATCTGAGCGAGTAAAAACCGGTCAGGATTGGCCGCAAGAGAAATGGGCTCTTGCTGTGAGCATGTGCCTCACGGGAGACGCTTTAACTGTATTTGGCTGTATGATTGCCACCGAATCACTTAATTACCAGAAGGTGTAGAAAGCCTTGATTCAGAGGTTCCAATTCACTGCAAAAGTTTACCAAAACAAATTTTGGAAGGCAAAAGCCCTAAATGGCGAAACTGGAAATCAGTTAGCCGTAAGTATTGCGAGTTATTTTGAATATTCGATCAACATTGCCAACGTGTCGAAAACGTACGACGGACTACGTGATCATATAATTGAGCAGTTCCTACACTGCTGTTAACTGAAATTAGTTATTTTCTTAAAAAGAACGACAGGGCAAGTCTCTGGCTGAACTTGCTAAGTTTACTGATCAATTCCTGGAAGCACAGAGGTTGCAGAACATCGTAAGAAATCCCGATAACATGAAGGACTTCAGTGAGAAACCTAATGAAGCCTCCTGAGAACCCCAAATCAATTGCATGCTCTGCAATCAATTCGACCTCAGCTTCTGACTGTCGCAGCTCACCTAAATAAACGCTGATATGCAAGCTGTGTGGCAAACATGGACACATAGCCGAAAATTGCAGAGGCCAGTGCACAGAGAGCCAACCGACTTCTTGTGTATCCACAAAACCATCAACAACAGAGCCTCGTCAGCGCAGAACCTGGAATTGCATTCGGAAACAAAGTAGCTGCTCAAGTAACCGCAACTAACTTAGGAAAGAGGCTATGCCTTTCATAAGCCACAGGATACCAGTAGTTGAAGGGTGACTGCTGGCACGAAGGATTTGCGTGCTCCGGGACACAGGCAGCAATACAGGAATGTCAGGAGAAAACTCGTTCCTAAATAGTGCTTGACAGGCAAAACATGCAATGTTTTTGCTTGTCGGTTCATCCAACCACCTGCCCGAAGCCGTCGTACAAAGAAATAAGCTTATTTTTCAGGCAAGATAAATGTAGCTTGTATGAAGGACCCACTATTCAGCGTGGTTTTGGGAAATCTCCCTAGCGTCAAGGGACCATACGATCCTGATCTTGATAGGGAGCGAGCCATCACTAGTCATGGAACCGCCTACAGTCTGCAAGCGTGACAAAGAAAAAATCGCATCAACACAGCCAAAACAAGATGCATCCCTTGTGCATCCCAGACTTTATGTGCCATAACATTACGAAATCGCAACCTATTGAAGCGCAACAGAATGACCCGGAATTGAAATCGCTTTTTTGCTAAGGTGAACAGAGAATTCAAATCTTTGAAAGGTCACAGCTATGAAATTGTGGAAGAAAGAGGATTGCTCCAACCTCGTTGTTGCCTTGCGACGGAGAGAATGTTCAAGCAGGTGGTTCTTCCAAAGGAGTGAAAACGAAATATTTTTGAAATCGCTCATAAAAACAGCATACCCGGGTACAAAATAATTAAAAGGATGAACGATTGTATCCTTCAAGAATTATACTAGCCAGATTTACACCGAGACGTGAAACGTTGCGTGAAATCCTGTGACATATGCCAACGGACAACACCTAAAAGCAAAGTAGGAGTTGCTTTATTGTCAACATGCCTCTGATTCACACAACATTTGAAAGATTTGGAGTGGACCTGATCGGCCCTTTATCACCAAGGTGAGACCACCGAAATCGATACGTGCCGACGCTGATTGAATTTGCAACAAGGTATCCAGATGCTGCAGCACTCCCTGCAATTGATGCATTCATTTGGACGAAGAACTTTTTGACTAACTTTCTCGCATCGTGTTACCAAAAGAAATGGTAGCAGACCAAGGAGCAATATTTATTTCCGACCTAATGAAATAGGTTAGCCGGTTTCTTACGGTGAAGTTGCTCAAGACGTTGCCATACCACGCCATGGCGCATAGTCTCGTCGAGAAATTCAATGGCACGTTTTAAATGATGTTAAGTAGAATGTGCCAAGAAAGACCATGATCATGGGTTAGGTACCTCAGCCCACTGCTTTTTGCCTCAAGAGAAGCCCCACAAGCTAGTCTTGGGATCCTACCTTTCCAGCTCATCTACGGTCGTCATATCCGAGGACTGCTGACAGTCCTAAGACAGCTGTGGATTAATGAAGGACTCGATGAAGAAAGACGCACGACCTACATTTATGTGTTTGACTTGTGTAATCGGCTGGAAGAGGCGTGTAAGATCGCGCATGAAGAAATAAAGATGGCTTGCGTCAAGCAAAAAATACACTATGACAAGATGAGCTGTCCAAGGAAATTGGCCTCAGGCGACTAAGTCCCTATATTGTGGCCGACAGAGGCCACTATAAGCTCTTCATGCAATGGAAAGGGCCATTCTCAGTGATAGAGCCAAGAAATGAGGCGGAGTAATTAATTGATGTGTTTAGGAAAGCCAAAATATATCCCATATATATGCCTAAAAGTATTAAGAGAGTGAGCCTAGCCAACCCCAACACGTGTCGGTTGTAACAAGGTAAACGAAAACACCGTCAAAGGACTTGGAGACGAAGTGAATCCCATGCCTGCATTGAACCTGAAAAGTACGTAATTTTGTACTGATGTATATCCTTCCAGAAACCTCACTGCCGAAAAGATTCAAGAAGTGGAATGCTTGAGGAGAACGCTGACAGTTTTTAAGACCTTCCGGTAAAGACGGAGCTCGTGGAATGTTCGCTTTGTCTTACCTTAATTGTGTAATCCGGTGCATGTTCCTCAGTACCCAATGCCATTTGCCTTACAAGAAAAGGTAAAGAAAGGTTGGCAAACTATGCTAAAGTTGGGTACCATTGGTAAGTCTAAGCCACCATACCACGCACCCATCTTAATGGTGAAAAAGCCAGACAACACTCTTCGGCTCTGCATCGACCTGAGAGAGCTAAACGAGGTACTCTTCCAAGATCGCGAGCTAGAACCGAGCATTGATGTCCTATTTAACATGTAAAAAGCAACCCTAGCCGCACAAACTCAAAACGGGGTGTGCATGAAATCTTCCTCGCTGTTCTCTCTTTAGAATAGTTGTAAACATTTTTTTTAAATAGGAGGTATTGTGATGATATGTGTATGCGCGGGTTCAGTAATGCAAGAACGACACAGTGCGCTGTTCAGTGGCGATTCGGTGACGACCTCTGCGACCTTTTGAATTAGTGCGCCGTGCAGGAGCGAATTGCGTATGTACCGTGCGGTGGTTACGAGTACGGCAATCTGGTGTGTGTCTGGCTCGAGAAATGGTGGAAGTGCATGAACTATACGCGGGCGTCAGAAGGTTCTAGGGCTGTCTCCTTCACTGGGCGTCCGGTCCAAGGGAGAGTCAGCAGCAGGCATACTTGCTGGTGCCTTTATGTAATAGATGCACTCCTGCCTGTTCCACCACGCGAGGAAGATCGAGCCAGGGACCGGGTACGAGGCCAAGCCAACCCTTGTCGCTTTGTCTAAATGTACGCACTGAGGGTTCAGGCACGAGCACGCTAGACCGAGTACGTCTTCACGAAGCAGTTTCAGTGCGCGTCAGCTCCAAGATCAACGGTCGCACTTCTACGTGACCATGGCGCTCAACGAGCTACGTCATGAGACACTAGATGACTTCGATTCGGTGGCATCGTCGGCGACATCATGGTCAATTATGAACCGTATGAGCATATCTATACTCTCGCGCGTAGCGGACGGGATATGGGCTTTTTAATGGTGTTCGTCAACTATTTTATGTCGATCGCGTGTCTAAATACGTTCTACGTGTGCTTATTCACCCTCGTGCTGCACCGTTGTTTCTGGGGCAAATCTGAAACCATACACACACAGGCGCACCCGTACACACACAGGCAGACGTACAAACGCAGATACTGAGGCATCCATGCACTCACGCACGCACAGATACACACACATAGACACCCATGTACACATACACACACGCAAGCAATCCCGCACAGATACACAAAAACACACATACAGTCATGTAGGCATGTTCGCACAGACAGTTAAGCATGCAGACACACAAACACACAGGCATGCACCCACACATAGAGGCACATGCACACACACAGAGATGCACGCATGTACGCATACGCATGCACACACACGGGAATGCACGCATACAAAATTACACACGCACCCACAGGCACGCAGTCATGCACGCTCACGAGCACACACGCACGCATATGTACACACACTCATGCACGCATTCATGTACGAACACTCACATTCAGATGGACGCACACATACGCATTCAACCTCACACAGGCACGTATGCACGCCCACGTACGCACACACAGGCACAGAGTCACACATGCACCCACAGACACGCACGCACGCATGCACACATGCCGATGCACACACCCTTGTACACATACACAGGCATGGATGCATCCATGCATACGCATATGCACATGCACACACACAGGCATGCATGAACTCACGGACGCATAGACCTGCAGCACACATGCGCTAATACAGGCACGCATGCACGAATGCACTAACAAGCGCGCATGCACTAACACAGGCACGCATGCACGCACGCATGCAGATTCACGCACACACACCTACACATGCACTCACACAGAGGCACGCATGACTGAATGCATGTACACTTACACAGGCACGCATGCATGTACGCACGTACATACAGACACGCCTGCAAGCACAGAAGCAGAACATATGCATGCAAACTCACGCAGAGGCCCGCCTGCAAGTACGTGGACATACACATGCACACATATACCACCAAGCACGTGCTCAGCGATAGACATGCAGATACACAGACATGCCTCTACGTGAGCATGCCCAGATACACACAGGCACGCAGGCTTGCATGTATGTACGCACGCACTCATACATGTACACTTGCATGCACGCGTACAGAACACATACGCACCCAAGTATGTGCGCACACATACCTATACATAGACACGGGTACGCATGTACGCATGCACAAGCACTGGGATGCATTAACTTATGCACAAACACCTGCACACGCGCACACAGGTATGCAAGCGCTTACACACATGCACAGACACATGCACGCATTCAGTTCATGCACGCACGCACAAATACTAACTACTCATGCGTGCACAGTTACACACGCATGCACTGGCATGCATGGAAGCACGTACGCACACATACACATTCAAACATGCACGCAGACACGCATGCAAGCACCCACGCACAAGTACACATGCACACACACAGGCACGTACGCACTTTTATATACACATACAAGTACGCATGCACGTGTGCACGCACATACACATGCACTTACACACAGGCGAGATGGCGAGACGGCGAAGATGAGCCTGCGCCGAGGTCATTGCTTTTATTTGGGACCTAGGCGTAGGCGGGGTCACTTCGGCAGCGTCCAGCATGGCCAGGAGCTAGGCTGTTCTAATTCCTCGTGGCTCGCGCCACATGAGCCACGCGGCTGCCTTCTTTTTCGGTGCGGCCAGCAGGCCAAATCTAGAGTGGCGCTACAACAGAAACGCACGAACACATACACATGCACTCACTAACAGGCACCAATTCACGTATGCACGCACACATACACACACAAACACACACAGGCAGGCATGCAGGCAGATATACTCACCACTCATATACAGGCACCAAGTTACATATGTACTCACTCACACGCAAGCCCACATGCACTCACGCACACATACACGTGATGACACACACAGGGAAAGCAGGCAAAAATGCATACTCACATATACGCACACAGGCGCGCACGCACACATGCACACGCAGGCAAACATTCACGAACTCACATATACACACAAAGGCACGCACGCACACTCATTGCACAGGCACGTGCGCACAACACACATGCACAAACAGAGGCACGCATTTACATACGTAAACACAGATACACGTGCACATGCACACGTACACAGGCACGCACGTACACAGATTCACACTGATGTATACACACAATCATGCACATATACATATGCACACACCCATAATCATGTAGACGTTTGGGTCCGGGTCTCCTCCTTCGTTTCCCACAGCGCATGTGCGTGCATGTCGCCTATGTGTGTATTTCTATGTGTATGTGTGCTACGTGCTTACACTTGTGCCTGCGTGTCTATGTGTGTGGTGAAAAAATTGTTCTGAAAAGCGTGCGCCGTGCTTTGACGTAGAAGATCGAGATGCGGGGCCGATTTATTTGTCAACGGTGTGCGGGCTGATTTAGCATTTCAAGTACGCGGGAATCAACATGATGGTAATAGTGGTGAAACGATGAAATTCGCCTATGCGCTTGCTCGTGCGCGTACCTTGTAGCAATCTCCCGAGCGACGGGGACAGCTCGGCTAACGGCAGAAAGAAGAGTGGAAGAAGAAGACGATCCACGCCCCACTGCTCGTTTTGACCGTCCGTGTCCGGGCCTCATCTCGTCGTGGAAGTCTTCGGGTGGGTTCTGCACCGGAGTATCGCCCCACCTCGCCCTAGGTTGGTCTGGAGCGACGTTCTGCATGGCCGGCTGCTGTTCTGGTCACGGAGTGAGACGCTGTCCTGGGCCTGTTTGCGGCAGTCGTCGACACGCTGTTCTAGGAGTGAGTGAAGGGGTGTCCGAGCGTCGACGACCATACCCGGATTCCCCTGGTGGTTACCTTCTAGGCCGGGCAACTCCCCGGAATGGACTTTGCAAGTACGATGAACAGTGCCTCCTGGCGACGATAGAGCTCCAGGTCGACCGCAACGTTCACGCTCCAAGATTGCAACGTGAGTTGACGAACTGTAACATTAACTGCGCTCTCGCGTAAGACCAAGATTGCGTGTACATATGTGTGCGTTTATGTAGTGTGTATACTCGTCGCCACCTTCCTATACATGAAAGTCTCTTTTTGTCCTCTAGCGTCTTCTGGCCTTACCTAGCTAACCTGCGCCCAGAGTTGCCCACGAAATTTGGTGAGCCTGCCTGGATAAATCGGCTTTACCTTCTTCCCGAAGGCCAGACGGGCGAGACGAACCGATAGATTGAGAGGGATTGCCCGCGATTGGGACAAACATGGGTCTAACGGGATCAGTACTACAGGAATGGGTTGACGCGGAGCATGTTATCGAAAGGGACCTTTGCGTGCAAGTTCCCAATGAGCAGCGAGAAAAAATAGCGCTGGAGGAAAGACGGCTGCAAGCCGAGGAGCGCGCTTTACAGTTGAATATAAAGTTTCAAGAGCTCACGACTGGTTTGAATGCGGGAAATAGTGGGCGACCAGTGAGCGGTGACACGGCGTCTCCGACTGTAATGAATACCTGTGGCCTCCACAAGCTATTTCAACCGTTCAACCAGATGCGAGATGACCTTGACGCACACCTGCAGCGTTTAGAATGCGTCTTGGTGTCTCAGGAATGGCTTCGGAGCAAACGGGCCCTATCGCTCAGCTTGTGCCGGACAGAGAAGCTTGATCCATGATTAGTCAACTTGACTTTGCTTCCGCCACTGACTATGATCATTGATTGATTGATGGGGGTTTAACGTCCCAAAATCACTATATGATTATGAGAGACGCCGTAGTGGAGGGCTCCGGAAATTTAGACCACCTGGGGTTCTTTACCGTGCACCCAAATCTGAGCACACGGGCCTACAACATTTCCGCCTCCATCGGAAATGCAGCCGCCGCAGCCGGGATTCGAACCCGCGCCCTGCGGGTCAGCAGCCGAGTACCTTAGCCACGAGACCACCGCGGCGGGGCGCTGACTATGATCAGGTGAAGGCAACAGTGCAGTTACGATTCGGGTATATAGCTGAAAAATACCGGGACAAATTTTAAAGTTGAAAAAGAAGACAGTGAGACGGCGATTCAGTATGGTTTTCGCATAGCAGGTCATTTCGACCTTTGGATGGAGATGGCAAATGTCGAGAAAATATATGACGCCCATCACGACGTAATGATTGCGGAGCAGTTCATGAAGGAATGCTGACCCACCCTGTGGCTATTTCTGAAGGAGAGGAATTGTAGAAATTTGAAGGCTTTATTGAAGAACGGTGATTACTTTCTGGAAGCCCAAGATTTGTTCAATTTGGGCGAAGACAGACAGCCCAGCAGATTCTCCTAAAGCAGAAAGCGCTATGCGCCAGTTCAAAGGCCAAAGTCCGTGTTTTCAGTACAATAAGACAGGGCACCGTACGTTGGAGTGTGAGTACCGGACAAGAAATGACCAATCAGCAACAGGCTGGTCCGGTGGCAGGAACGGTTTGTCTGCGGAGACAACCCGAACCCAGGAAAAGCGGTTGGCTACGCTGCAGAAGCCGAATTTAGGTACGTCGTACTCCAGAGTGGGGAGACTATTGCAGTTGTGAATACGACGTGGACGCCTACCACAACTGTGGGTGGTGTCGGAACTCTGCCTGTAGTGAAAGGGTTGCACGAAGGCAAGGCTCCCTGTAGTGAGAGGGTTGCACGAGGGCAAAGCTACATCTATACTTCGAGATACGGGATGCAACACCGTAGTGGTACGAGGATGGCTAGTCCCGGAAGAGAAGTTTACGGGTACTAGAAGTCCTGTTTTTCTGCTCGATAGAACAGCGCATACTTGCCGGAGACAATAGTTCCTATTGACATACCATTATTTACCGGCATCGTGCGATTTAAACGCATGTAGAACCCCCTATACGATGCCACGCTAGGCAACACAGAAGGTGTCTGGTCTGGAAAGCTAGAGTATTCGCACAAGCTTCAGCAGCATCGTGAGAGGCATCGTGATGACAGCAGAGGAAAGGTCGTCACTGAACTCGCTAACTCGCCCGTGCCCATCATCACAGACAAAATGCAAAGTGATGTCCGAGAAAATTTAAGCTACCTAACAGTGACCACAGAGACATTTTGCACACCTCATGCACCCGCAGAAAAGTACCACTCAGTGACGCTGCTGCAGTAGTGGAAGAAGCACACGCCACAACCAGGCTACCTGTTCTGAAAGCTAGTGCCACATTTATAAAGAGACGCTTGACGATTACCGAAGAAATAACCCATCTTTACGGCATTGTCATGAGAGTGCTGGTAATAAAAAATATTGTAAAGAGTAGCGAAACCTGCTACTTTTTTGCCTACGGTATGTTGTATCGGAAGTACAAGTTACTTTTGAAGAAGGAACTCGAGCAACTGGTCGTACCGAGACATTTGCGAGAAACTGTGTTCAAGCTCGCCCATTAAGGTATCCTCGCCGGACACCAAAAGATATTCCGACCAACTGACTGAATTCTTGCCGAATTATACTGGCCAGGAGTTCAATCGGAAACAAATTTTCGTGAAGTCCTGCGACATCTGTCAACAGACTCTTCCGCGCCATTTGGTCAGTAGGGCTTCGCTAGCTACCATGCCAATCATAACAACCAAATTTTCATGTGTGGACATCGATATTCTCGGCTCTTCGTCACCGACATCGTCCAAGGACAACAGGTACATCCTAACCATGGTAGATTTTGTAACCAGGTATCCAGACGCCACCGCACTTCCTTCAAGTGAAAGCAAGGTCGTGGCAGATGAACTAATGGAAATGCTGTCGCAGGTTGGTTTACCACGCGAAATTGTAAGTGACCGCAAGACAAGCTTCATGACGTCGGTCATGAAGGAGTTCAGAAGGCTACTATCTATCAGGCAATTACCGACAAGTCCATATTGTTACGGTGCATCATCGACAGGAGCAAGCGTGGCACTTAGCGAAGATGAAGAAGACGCCTGTGCGTTAGGCGCTTGCACGAGAGGCAACTCAGACATCTTGTTCGGCTGCCGACTCTCGGTGGACGCTGTCCTGTAAGCCAAGACCTCGCTCCGTCACATTTGGTGGAAGTGCTGGGCAACCGCCTCGCAACGGAACTTCGCAGCGGCCGACGTTTGAAGGGTCATTCCACAACGATGACGGAGAGTACGGCGTCTGCATCTGCTCCTGGTGTTCCTGCGGCCGGAGATGATGCGGTAACTACATCTCTTTCTGCGACCACAACCTTTGTGCTCGAACCCCCGCGGGATCCTGGCACGTTCAGCGGTTCGGGCGATCCAGATGAAGTTGACGTTGAAGATTGGCTGGCAGAGTACGAACGTGTGAGTACTCGATACCGATGGGGCCCGACTCTTATGCTGGCAAACCTGTTATTCTATCTTAGGGGAACCGCCAAATCGTGGTATGAGAACCATGAAACAGAACTTGTGAGTTGGGCAGTGTGCAGGGAGAAAATGCTAGACCTGTTCGGAAAGCCGATTGGAAGAAAAATGGCCGCGAACAAAATGCTCGCGTCTCGGGCACAGACCTCGACCGAGTCTTACGTCTCCTATATAGAAGATGTGTTGTCGTTGTGTCGCAAAGCCAATGCCGATATGCCGGAGGCTGACAAGGTCGGGCATATTCTTAAGGGGATTGCGGATGACGCATTCAACCTCCTCATCTGCAAAAATTTTTCTACAGTGGACGCCATTATAAAAGAATGTCGGCGCTTTGAGCAAGCGAAGAGCCGGCGGATTAACAGCGTGTTCACCCGCCTTCCGAATACGGCTGCAACATCATCTTGCGAAGACCGTGCAAGAACACAGCCACCACCTCTAGATTCATCGGATCAGGTGACCCGAATTGTACGGCGCGAACTTGAAGCCATTGCCTCTGCTCCGGCTCACACCGCTGCAAGTGACACCACCCCACTCACTGCTAACATGGTTCAAGCCATCGTCCTCCAAGAACTCGCCAGCATAGGTATTCCCTCGGTGTGCGCTTTGCCCAGCCCGCAGCGAGCTTCATGGCGTCCACCCTCGTCCTATCGCCAGCAGCAGTTCACGGCCCGATCTCGCGACCCTGCGGCGTGGAGAACCGTCGACAATCGACCAATTTGTTTTCATTGCCACCGTATCGGTCATGTCGTCCGTTACTGCAATTACCGCTGGTCCTCGCCACCTCGGACTTCATCTCAACCTCACTACCGACAGGACAGCACCCGCTTCGCGTCTGCCGTGCAGCCTTCTCCGCAAAACAACTACCGAAGGTTCAACAGCCGATCTCCGTCACCGCATGGTCATCAGTCGCGTTCGCCTCCAGGACGTCGCCAGTCGTCTCGCTCACCGCAGACTCGCAGGCCGTCATCTCCATTCAACCCCGCTCCTGCCTACCCGGAAAACTAAACGGTGCAGCGCCCGGAGGTGACGCTGCATCTTCGACTCCCTCCACAAATCCTCTCTTGACGCTTCCGACGAGACAAAATTTGTTAGACGTTGCCATTGACGGTGTGCCTATTTCTGCCCTTATAGATACTGGAGCGCACATTTCTGTAATGAGTGCGAACCTTCGCCGACGCCTACATAAAGTGCTCACGCCTGCCGCTTCCCACAAACTTCGTGTCGCTGATGGGAGGACCCCTGATGTTCAAGGGATGTGCACGGCCCGTGTGTCCATTGCTGGTCATCCTACATTAGTTCAGTTTGCCGTCATTGAAATGTGTCCTCATGACCTAATACTTAATTTGGACTTCCTGTCACGTCATTCTGCGCTCATTGATTGTGCCACTGGTGCTCTTCAGCTTGAACTGCCGCAGTTTGCCGATTTTCCAGCAGACTATTCTCCCCGTTTACGCTCTCGTCACCACGTTCGCTTGCCTCCGCAAGCTGCTACATATGTCACTTTGTCGTGCTCACGTCATGTGCCCGACGGTGACTACCTCGTCACTCCTATAGTCGACGTACTGATGGCCCGAGACGTCGCCCTTGCTCACACTGTTGTCGCCGTCGCTAATAATACAGTGGTTATACCACTACTCAACGTGAGTCTCTTGACTCAAGTTATTCCGCAAGACATGTCTTTGGCCACCCTATCTCCACTTGACAGCTGCAACGTTACTGGTTTGGACACCGATACTACATCCCCCTGTCTTGGCCGCAATTACACTCTGCCTGCAGATGACATTAACAAGATGATTGCTCCCGACCTCACTGCAGTGCAAGCTGCCAGCCTCCGTAGTCTGCTAACATCATATAGAGACGTTTTCGATTTTGACCACCGCCCTCTCAGCCAAACAACTGCAGTGACTCACCGGATCAACACTGGTAATGCCAGTCCTATACGGCGGCGTCCATATCGCGTATCTCACAAGGAACGCCAAGTAATTCAAAATGAAGTGGATAAAATGATTACTAAAGACGTAATAGAACCCTCATCCAGCCCCTGGGCCTCCCCAGTCGTGCTCGTTCAGAAGAAAGATGGCAGCTGGCGCTTTTGCGTGGACTATCGGCATTTAAACAAAGTGACCGACAAAGATGTCTACCCTTTGCCTCGGATTGATGACGCCCTCGATTGCCTCCATGGTGCCCAATACTTTTCGTCTATCGACCTTCGATCCGGCTATTGGCAAATTTCCGTCGACTCCATGGATCGTGAGAAAACCGCTTTCGTTACGCCCGACGGCCTCTACCAGTTCAAAGTCATGCCGTTTGGACTGTGTAATGCGCCGGCAACTTTCGAGCGCATGATGGACTCCCTTCTCCGAGGATATAAGTGGTCCATCTGCTTATGTTATTTAGACGATGTCATCGTCTTTTAGCCCACCTTTGACAGCCATATAACACGTCTGTCAGCTGTTCTGGATGTTTTTCGAAGAGCTGCTCTCCAGCTCAATTCTGCAAAATGCCATTTCGGACGTCGCCAAATCACCATACTCGGCCACCTTGTCAGTGCCGATGGTGTTCAACCAGATTCCGAAAAGGTGCGAGCAGTACAACAATTTACTGAACCACGCTCAACCAAGGACGTCCTAAGTTTTGTAGGGCTATGTTCCTATTTTCGTCGATTTGTCCGCAACTTCGCCGACATCGCTCGACCGCTTACTGATCTCTTAAAGAAGGACGTTCCCTTCGCATGGGGTATAGAGCAAGTGGACGCCTTTTCGGCTCTTATCCATCTGCTGACTACGCCACCAGTACTGGCCCATTTCGACCCAGCATCACCTACAGAGCTTCGCACCGATGCCAGTGGCCATGGAATTGGAGCGGTCCTTGGCCAACGACAGCACGGGAAGGACCGCGTGATTGCTTACGCCAGTCGTCTTCTTTCACCTGCCGAACGGAAGTTCTCCATCACTGAGCGTGAATTCCTAGCTTTAGTGTGAGCCGTGGCGAAATTCAGGCCTTACCTGTATGGCCGAACTTTTTCCGTTGTTACGGACCATCACGCTCTTTGCTGGCTGTCATCGCTAAAGGACCCATCTGGACGTCTTGGTCGCTGGGCGCTCCGTCTGCAAGAATACTCATTCGTGGTCCACTACAAGTCAGGACGCCTCCACACAGACGCAGACTGTTTGTCACGTTATCCGGTTGAAACGCCCGACTTGACAGACCTTGATTCAGACCCCTGCGTTCTCTCCATCCACGCTTTGGGTGATATCTCCACCGAACAACGACGTGACCCGTCGTTACTCTCCATTATCGAGCGTCTGACCTCTGCTCCGACAGACCCTTCCGTTCGCCTGTTCGAACTGCACGACAACATTCTGTACCATCGCAGCTTCAACGCTGATGGCCCAGAATTACTACTCGTGCTTCCTTATCACCTGCGTACCAGCGTTCTCGAACAACTACATGACGTACCTACAGCCGGTCACCTAGGCGTCTCTCGTACCTACGATCGTGTGCGACGTCGCTTTTTCTGGCCCGGACTGTATCGTTCTGTTGTTCGCTACGTCACTGCTTGCGACCGCTGCCAACGCCGCAAGCGCCCCTCTGTGCTACCGTCTGGCCTCCTACAGCCCATTGACATACCAACGGAACCATTCTTCCGTGTTGGCCTTGACCTGTTGGGCCCGTTTCCTACGTCCACCTCCGGAAATAAATGGGTTGCAGTCGCCACAGACTACGCCACACGCTTTGCCATCACTAAAGCACTGCCGACAAGCTGTTCCACTGACATCGCTGACTTTCTTTTGTATGAAGTCATTCTTCATCACGGCGCTCCGCGGCAGCTGCTTACTGATCGAGGAAGGTACTTTCTTTCACGTGTTGTGGATGATATTCTCCGCGCCTGCTCCACTGAGCACAAGCTTACCACCGCTTATCATCCACAGACAAATGGATTGACCGAGCGTCTGAACCGAACGCTGACGCAGATGCTGTCAATGTACGTTTCGCCAGATCACCGTGACTGGGACAAAGCACTCCCCTTTGTCACGTTCGCGTACAATTCTTCACGGCACGACACAGCTAGTTATTCGCCGTTTTATTTGCTATTTGGCCGACATCCAGCATTACCATTTGACACGCTCCTTCCTTCGGCTGCCCCCTTGTCTACTGAGTACGCCAGCGATGTCGTTTCTCGAGCCCATGCAGCCCGTCAGCTTGCCCGGGATCGGCTGCACTTGTCGCAAGCGCAGCAAAAAGACCGCTATGACAGTCGCCACCAAAGCGTGCACTTCTCGCCGGGGTCTCTGGTACTTCTCTGGACACCAAACCGCCAAGTCGGCTTATCAGAGAAGCTACTATCACACTACCATGGCCCCTACAAAGTGTTACGACAACTTAGTGACGTGAGCTACGAGATCGCACCCCTAAACAATGCCTTTTCGACCACCTCACTCCAGACAGACGTTGTACACGTTTCCAGACTGAAACCGTATCACCCTCCTCGTTCGTCGCCGCCGTACTAAGCGCCGTGACGGCGCTTCCACCGCAGGGGAGTGATGTTACGGTGCATCATCGACAGGAGCAAGCGTGGCACTTAGCGAAGATGAAGAAGACGCCTGTGCGTTAGGCGCTTGCACGAGAGGCAACTCAGACATCTCGTTCGGCTGCCGACTCTCGGTGGACGCTGTCCTGTAAGCCAAGACCTCGCTCCGTCACAATATCATCCGATTGCAAACAGATTAGTGGAGCGATTAAATGGCAAGTTGAAGCTCCTGCTCGGCCGAATGTGTCAGGAAATCCCGAAGAAAAATTTGGGCCACGGCCTTGGCCCTCTTTATTTCGCGTATTGGGAGATGTCATAAAAGAGTACCTGTACTTGCCATTCGAGTTAATTATTCTACGGCAGATACGTTCGCGGCCCAATTACAATTTTGAGAGACTTGTGGAATAATCCAAAGTTGGCTTACGTGATCAAGTCAGCCTACCAATATACGGTAGAACTGCTGGAACGACTGCAATGAACCTAAGAAATAGCGTCTTAGGACCTTGCGAAGGTACATGTTCGCCAAAAGACGTATTATGATCGCAAGGCGAAGAGGCGCGGCGGCATAAGCGTGGGTGACAATGTTCTCGTGCTGCTACCCGCGGATCACAACACACTTATACAAACATGGAAGGGCCCCTTTGCTGTTATAGACAACAAACGCCCATTGGACTATACTGTGGACCTCAGTCACAAAACTACTGTCTTCCACATCACCATGCACGAAAAGTACGAGCTGCGAAAGACCCCTGACACGTCGATGACGACAGCTTTGCTGTAACGTCAATTCATAAAATTGAAATCGAAGGCGCAGAGAATTTAATACATGTGCCCCTTGCGCTAACGCAGACTTGGAGGGATGTGGCTGTAGCTTCTAGCTTTGCTAGAGAACAAAGAAATCAATTTAACGAGTTTCTTTCCGCATACCATGACATCTTTTCTGATTTACCAGGAAAGACTGACGTTGTGGAGTGCCAGCATAAATTGACCACCTCTCAACCCATCCATGTTCAACACTACCGCATGCCTTTCGTGGTTAAGGACGCCGTTGAGAGAGAGATCCAGGAAATGTTACGGCTGGGCATAATAGAGAAGACTACTTTCGCTTATCAAGAGTCGATTGTGGTTGTCAAGAAGAAGGATGGCAGAATGCGCCTCTGCATTCATTTTCGTCAACTTAAGAATGTGGTCGTTCCGGATGCGGAACGAATTCCTCACCTTGACACGATGTTTCTACTACTTACTGGACGTTTATGCTTTTCGAAGTTTGACTTCACAAAAGAATAATGGCAGGTTCCCCTTGACCAGTACGCCCAAAGAAGTTACAGTATTTTCCTGCGATTCGGGCCTGCACCAATTTCGGTGTATGATGCCGTACTGCACCGACAGATGCGAGAAGTCGTCGGCGACATTCCCAGTATCCATTACTACTTTCACGGTGTTTCTTTTTGCGACAACGCGGGAGAAACACATGGTCACATTACGCCATTCATTTCAACGTGTGCGCGAGGCACGTTTAACTATCAAGCTGAAGAAAAGTGAAATAGACTTCTCCACGACTAGCTTCCTTTATCACCTTGTGCTTCAAGGACTGTTACAGCCCCAGAAGGACACATCAGACAAAACCGTGTAAGCAAAGCGGTCGGAAAGTAAGAAAGAGCTTCGAGCTTTTCTCGGACTTACCGGCTACTACCGAGGATTTGTGCATAACTATTCTGAGGCTTCACATCTATGTGCCGAGTTCAAGAGGAAAGGAAGCCCTAACAAGCTGGACGGGCACGACAAGCATTAGGATGCATTTCAAAAACTCAAGACAATAGTGTGAAACTAATCCATATTGAAGGCACCCAATCTCGTTTGTGTTGCGCACTGACACATCATCACGGAGTTTGGGAGTTGTCCTCCTACAAGAACACAATGGTTTCTTGCATCCTAAGTTCTACACTAGTAGAAAGTTGGACCTCTTGAAGCGGCCTATTCCAGAATTGTGAGAGAATGCCTCGCCATAGTATGGGGTGTTCAGAAATTTAATGTGTACCTCTATGGTAGGCCCTTTATTTTTCAATCAGACCACGAGCCACTGAAATAAATCACCTCTGCCTTACAAATCAATACACGAGGGCTACGCTGGAGCCTACTCCTAATAGACTACCACTTCCACGTAGAATACATTCGCGGCTTAGATAATGTCGTTGCCGGCTATCTTAGCCGCGTATCTTTTACTTAACTAGATTATGTCCTATTGTTCGCATAGACACACCAAGGACTCCTGACGCGAATATTATGTTATCTACTCTCTGAACATGCCCACCCTTCTTTCCCCACCACTTCTCTGTTCTTGAACTGGGGGGAAGATGTGGTGAAAACTTTGTTTTGAAGAGTGTGCTTCGTGATTTGACGTAGAAGATCGGCGTGCGGGGCCGATTTAGCATTTCAAACGTGCGGGAAATGCCATGATGGTGATAGCAGTGAAATGATGAAGCACGCCAATGCGCGTGCTCGTGCACGGACCTTGTGGCAAGCCCCCGAGCGATGGGAACAGCTCGGCTAACGACAGAGAAAAGAGTAGAAGAACAAGTCAGACCACGCCCAGACTGCTTGTTCTCACCCTCCGTGTCCGGGCCTCGTCTCGGCGTCGAAGTCCTCAGGTACATTCCGGACAGGCCATCGCCCTACCTCATCTCGTGTTGGTCTGAAGTGATGATCTGCAACCCCGGCTGCAGTTCTGGTATCAGAGCGAGGCGCTCTCCCGGGCCTGTTCGCGGCAGTTGTTGATACGCTGTTATAGGTGTGAGTACAGGTAAGGTAAGGATGAAGACGTGGAATCGGCAATGAGTAAGGTAACAACGCAGTATACTATACTGATGGGAGACTTTAATGCAGAAGTAGGGAAGAAGCAGGCTGGAGACCAGGCAGTAGGAGATTATGGTATCAGTACTAGGGACGCCAGAGGAGAGCTACTAGTAGAATTCGCAGAACGCAATTATTTACGGATTTTGAATACCTTCAACCGAAAACGATGAAACCGCAAGTGGACATGGAGGAGTCCTAATGGCGAAGATAGGAACGAAATAGAACTCTTAATGAGTGCACAACCAGGCATCGTGCAGGATGTGGAAGTGGGTGGCAAGGTACAATGCGGTGACCATAGAATGATATGGTCTCGAATTCGTCTGGAGTTGAAGAAGAAACAACAGAAACTGATACGCAAGAAGCCAATCAATGAGCTAGCACTGAGAGGGAAAGTACAGGAATTGGGAGTCTCACTTCAGAACAGGTACTCGGCTTTGAGTGAGCAAACGAACGTTAGCGTAGATACAATGAATGATAATCTGACGAGTGCAGATTACGGGGTGTGCAGTGGAAGTGGGGGGCAAGGTTGTTAGACAGGACACTGGCAAGCTTTCTCAGGAAACGAAAAATCTCATTAGGAAGCGTAAAATTATGAAAGTCTCAAGTACAACAGACAAAATAGAACTGGCAGAGCTTTCAAAGTTGATTAATAGGCGTAAGGTATGCGATCTAAGAAGCTATAACATGGAGAGAATTGAACAGGCTCTGAAAAACGGAGGAAGCGTCAAAGCAGTGAAGAGGAAACTTGGGATAAGCAAAAATCGGATGTACGCACTAAGGGACAACGAAAGCAAAGTAACTACCAATATAGATGGGATAGTTGATATAGCGGAGGAGTTTTACAGAGATCTGTACAGTAGCCGGGACAACAACGACCTTAATACTATAAGAACTAGCAGTAACCCAGATGACACCCCACCAGTAATGACAGAAGTCAGAAAAGCCTTGGAGAGCATGCAAAGAGGTAAAACTGCTGGTGAGGACCAGGTAACATCAGATATACTGAAAAATTGAGGACAGAATGTGTTAGAAAAACTAGCCACCCTGTTTACGAGGTGCCTACTGATGGGAAGAGTACCAGAGTCTTGGAAGAATGCTAACGTCCTCTTAATACATTAGAAAGGAGATGACAAGGATTTGAAGAATTACAGGCCGATAAGCTTGCTCTATGTAGTATACAAGCTATTTACAAAGGTATTTGCTAACAAAGTAAAGAAAACATTATGTTTCAGTCAACCAAAGGAACAAGCAGGATTTAGAACAGGCTACTCCACAATAAACCACATTCATTCTATCAATCAGGTAACAGAGAAATGGTCAGAATATAACCAACCACTATACATAGCCTTCATAGATTACGAAAAGGCGTTTGATTCAGTAGAAATATCAGCCGTCATGCAGACACTGCGGAATCAGGGCATCGATGAAGTATATATAAACATCCTGGAAGAAATCTACAGGGGATCAACTACTACCATAGTGCTTCATAAAGAAAGCAACAGAATACCAATCAACAAGGGTGTAAGGCAGGGGGACACATTCTCCCTAATGCTATTTACCGCGTGCCTACAGGAGGTTTTCTAAAGCCCAGATTGGGAACAATTAGGGAAAAGAGTTAATGGAGTGTAACTTGGTAACTTACGCTTCGTCGATGACATCGCATTGCTGAGTAACTCAGGGGACAAAGTGCAACTCATGAGAATAGAGTTAGACAAGGACAGCAGAAAGGTGGGTCTTAAAATTAATCTGCAAAAAACGAAAGTAATGTACAAGAAACTCTTAAGAGAGTAGTGCTTCGAGATGGGTAATGGTGCACTTCGAATTGTAAAAGACCATGTGTGCTTAGGGCAGGTAATAACTGCGGAGCCGAACCACGAGATTGAATTAACTAGAAGAATAAGTATGAGGTGGAGAACATTTGGCAATAACACTCAAATTATGACAGGTAGATTGCCACTATTCCTTAAGAGGAAGGTATATAACAGCTGTATCTTGCCGGTATTTTGCTACGGAGCAGAAACCTGGAGACTTACAAAGAGGGTTCAGCTTAAATTGAGCACGACGCAGCGAGCAATGGAAAGAAAAACGGTGGGTGTAACCTTAAGAGACAAGAATAGAGCAGAGTGGATTATGGAACAAACGGGGGTTAAGGATATCATAGTTGAATTCAAGAAGAGAAAATTGACATGGGCTGGGCATGTAGAGCGTAGACAGGATAACCGCTGGTCATTAAGGGTAACTAACTAGATTCCCAGAGAAGGCAAACGAGTTAGGAGGAGACAGGAGGTTAGGTGGGCAGATGAAATCGAGAAGTTTGCGGTTATCAATTGGCAGCAGCAAGCACAGGACTGGGTTAATTGGCGGAACATAGGAGAAGCCTTTATGCTGCAGTGGACGTAGTCAGGCTGATGATGATGATGATAACAGGTGAGTGCGAGCGTCAACCACCGTACTGGGATGGCCCTGGTGGTTACTTTCTAGGCCGCGCCACGCTCCGAAATGGACTCCGCAAGCACGACGCACACCACCTCCTGACTACGAAAGAGCTCCAGGTCGACTGCAACGTCCACGCTGCAAGAGTGTAACGTAAGTGGACGAACTCTAAAATTAACTCTCCTCCCTCACATGACCGCGTATACATATGTGCGTATATGTAGTGTGTATTCCCGTGTCCGTCTTCGTGTACAGAAAAGGTTCTGTCCTCTAGCATTTTCTGTCCTCCTCTGGCAAACCTGCGCCCACAGTTGCCCACAGTGGGCTTCCATAGGTGTGTGCGCGCGTAAGTTCATGTCTGTGAGTGTTCGTACGTAAGTGCTTGCGTGCCTGTTTGTGTATGTGCGCGTGCGTTCGTGCATGCGTGCCTGTAGGTGTGCCTGTGCCTGTGGGTGCATGTGTGAAATTGCGTACGTGCGTGGCTGCGTTCTGTGTGTGTGTGTGTGGGGGGGGGGGGGGGGTGGGTGGGTGGATGGGTACGTGCATGCGTGCCTTTGTGTGTTTGCGTTTGTATGCGTGAGTGTGTCTGTGAGTTTGCGTAAGAGCAAACGTGCCTGTATGTGTACGTGTGTGTGCGTACTTGCATGCGTGCCTGTGTTTCTGTGTGTCTGCATGTATATATATGTGTGCGTGTGTATGTGTGCGTGAGTGTATCTGCGCGTGCGTACATGAATGCATGCCTGTGTATGTGTACGCGCATGTGTGCTGGTGTGTGTGTGCATGTCTGTGTATGTGTGTGTGCGTTTGTGTAGGTGCATGCGTGTCTGACTTTCATCGGTGCCTGTGTCTATGCATGTGTGCATGCATGTATGCGTGTGTGTATGTATGTGTGTGTTTGTTCGTGAGTGTGTGCCTGTATGTGTGCGTGTGTACGGGTATCCCTGTCGGCGTGCCTGCTTGTATGTGTGCGGGCATACATTCTTGCGTGCCTGTGCGTGGATGCGTGCCTCAATGTTTGTATATGTGCATGCCCACGTGTATGCGTGCCTTTGTGTATGTGGTCATGCTTACGTACATGCGTGCCCTATTATGTACTTGTTTTTGCGTGTGTGCGTGCCTGCCGGTGTGTATGGGTGCATGTGTACGCGTACGTGCTGGCATGCGTGGATGTGTGTGTGTTTGCATGTGAAAGTGTGCGTGTGTGCTGTGCGTGCGTGTGTTCATGCATGCACGCTTGTGAATGTGTAGATGCATACTTGTATGTGTGCCTGTACGTGTGTGCTTGCATGTTTGTGTGCGCGCGCGCCTGTGTCTGTGTGTGCTTACGTGCATGCGTGCCTGTGTGTTTCTGCTTGTGTGTATGCACGCATGCATGTATGCCTGTGTTTGTGTGCATGTGTGTGTGCGTGTGTACGGGTATCCCTGTCGGCATGCCTGCTTGTATGTGTGCGGGCATACATGCCTGTGTGCCTGTGCGTGGATGCGTGCCTCAATGTTTGTATGTGTGCATGCCCACGTGTATGCGTGCCTTTGTGTATGTGGTCATGCTTACGTACATGCGTGCCCTATTATGTACTTGTTTTTGCGTGTGTGCGTGCCTGCCGGTGTGTATGGGTGCATGTGTACGCGTACGTGCTGGCATGCGTGGATGTGTGTGTGTTCGCATGTGAAAGTGTGCGTGTGTGCTGTGCGTGCGTGTGTTCATGCATGCATGCCTGTGTATGTGTAGATGCATACTTGCATGTGTGCCTGTACGTGTGTGCATGCATGTTTGTGTGCGCGCGCGCCTGTGTCTGTGTGCGCTTACGTGCATGCGTGCCTGTGTGTTTCTGCTTGTGTGTATGCACGCATGCATGTATGCCTGTGTTTGTGTTTATGTGTGTGTGCGTGCGTGCCCCCATATGTGTGTATGTGTATGTGTGCAAGCGTGCCTGAGTGTACGTGTACATGCGTATGTGCAAATTTACCTGCGTGCCTGTGTGTGTGTGTGCATTTGTATGTGGGTGCGCGTCTTTGTTTTTGTGTGTCTTCATGAGTGTGTATGTGTACGTGAATGCCCGTGTAGGTAGCTGTGTGAGTGTGTACTTGTATGAGTGCCTGCGTATGCGCATGTTTACCTGTACGTGCGTCTGTTCACGTGTGTGTACGTGTGGGTGCGTGCATCCGAGTGTGCCTATGTGTGGATGTTCATGTGTTTAAGTAAGCATGCATCCGTGCTTGTGTGTGTGTGCTTGTGAATATGTGCGTGCGCACATGTGCGCGCGCGCATGTATTAACGCCAGACTCATGGACTTGAACAAGGATATCCAAGCTGCTCTTTATTAAGAAGAGTTGTTAGCAGCCGTGAGGAACACCAGTGAGTTCAAGGACAAAGTTATCCGCACTCAAGGAAGACTTCGCCGCGCAACCGAGCCGTGGCCACCAACCCAACGCGTATCCGTCACACTCACATACCCCCAACTCGGTAAGCCTCTCGCCTACACATCGCCGCCCGCCGCGACGTCATCTTCGATCAGCCTTTGAACCTCTCTCGCCTAGACATCGAAGCAGGCAGCTACTTTATCTTCATCCAGTCTGTCGACTACTGCCGCTCCCACGTCGAAGCAAGTCGAGACTCCACAGTCAACCGCCTTCATGACCCCTCTCATCTCGACGTCCAACCAGACTGCGACTTTGTCTTCGTCTGTCTGTCGACTCTTCTGTCTTTGACGTTACAGTAGGCCGCAACTTCACCGTCAACTGGCCTCAAGACTCCTCTCGTCTCATTGTCCCAATGGACCGCGACATTTACTTCTCAAGGCTTCGCGACTGCAACGCCAGTATCTCGCATCGGACTAACCTCGGCTATGCGGTTCATTGCGCACAAGCCTCGAATCCATCCCCACCAGTTGAAAAGTTTCAGGAACACGCTGGAAAAGCTGTCGCTGTCCACGCGTTCCACTGTGCTTGGGTCAAGGACTCGTCCGGAAGGTGCGCCATGGAGATTTTGATGGCCAAGAGAAGCCCCAGGCGCACCAAGGGCATCGACTACAAAAACCCGGTTTCTCATGCCTGAACCAAAGCTTCCTAAAGCACTCCTACTTCCGAGACCCAAAAGATAAACGCATGTCTTATCTGTTGAAAATAAAGGAGAAAAAAGGGGTGGTGGGCACGAGCACGAGCCAGGGGCACTGTCTCGCTCAGTTGATCTGTTGACCTTCAACGGAGCAAGACGATCGGGTCGGGGTCCCTTTCTTCATTTTTCACACTTCGTTCTGGTTCCGAAACCCATCCTGTCATCTGGCCTTCGATTTAGACAATAAATCAACTCCGAGTACAGCGTGGCTTCTACCGGACAACCATCACCAAGGCAATATCGACGCTCGACACGCTTTCGGCCAACTAGATGACCCCGGCTCACAGGCTCCAGGAGGTCATTGACATCCTTGTGGCAAAACACGCTCACCTCATCACCGTCGACAAGGAGATTGAAGGTGATCTACATGATGAGGACCTGGAGGGAGACTTGACTATCGCCAACGAATACTAAGATTGTGTCATCTGGGCTCAAGCAAGGGTTCGCCGCGCAACCGCGCCGCGGCCGCAAACCCCACCCGCATCCGTCGCCGTCACAGCCACTCCACACAGTGACCCTTTCGCATGCACATCGCAGCCGACAGCAACCTTACCTTCACCCGGCCTTCCGACTAACACGACGCCGTCTCACCTCACACTGCCCAAGCTGCACATACCCAGTTTCTAGGGTGAACGACGTGACTGTGAAGAATTAGGGACCAGTTTCAAGCCAGTATCTACAACAACGACTGGATACCAAAAATTGACAAGTTTCAATACCCATTGACATACCTGACTGGGGCAGTGAAGGTAGCCATTCAAGGTATTCGGGTGGCCGATGCGAACTATGACGTCGCTATTCAGATCCTGTGATCCTGTCGGTCCGCTTCGGTCAGCGTGACATGCTAGTCGACGACCATCTCGACAGTTTTCTATCAGTCGCACAAGTCCGAAGTTCGGCAGACGTATCTCTGTTAAGAAATCTACATGAAGCCACATGCCACATCAATGCCCCGGAAGGTCTCAGAGTATCTCTAGACGAGTATACCACGGTGTTGTGGCGTGTTCTTTTAAAGGCGTTACCTACGAATCTCAGTGTACTCTATCACCTGCGGCAGAAGAAAGCCATGCTAACTGAGAACGTCACAGCATCCCAGGAAGCCCGGTGACAAGTGAATGACCTCCTTAGCTTCATGAAAGCGCAAGTGGAAATACGGGAAGAAAGCGGTCTCGAGGAACAGATATCGCCAACAGGCCGGAGGTCGTCGCAGCGAGACTTGCACACACCACAGCTGCCCGTGCCCTCCACTACGTCTTTAGAAGCTGAAGTTCGATCTCCATACTCGCACCCCTGTGTCCTGTGCACCTTTGCCGAACACACTGAACGTCTACATCAGGAAGAGATGCGGAAGCGGCTTCAGGAAGAGAAGCTATGCTTTCGCTGCGGCAAACGCACCCACTTCGCTAATGTTTGCCGCACTGCCAGAACCCTGCAATGGAACCGATGCGTGGGACGACATATAACTTCTCTGTGCGAAATAAACAACCTATACGAACTGCTCACAGCGTACCGACAACGCCTCGGTACAACAAGATCATGCACCAGGGTCCACCACCATCCCGTTTCGGGCCGCAACTTCGCGTTCGACCAGCTTCTCGACTCCTCTCGCTTACCAAGACGCGTTGTCACCATCGATCACCCTCACGGCTCCTCACTGCTCCTCTAGCATCCTCATTGCCCTAGTCTGCGACTTCGCTTTCGACGGGCCTCACGACTTCAACGCCAACTACAACGAGTTTTGGGTACATGTTGAAAAACCCATCGCTTTCCACGCGATACATGGCGCTTCAGTGCAAAGACTTGTCACCAAGGTACGCCGTAGGGAGTTCCATCGCCAGGGGAAACCCCGGATGCACCATGCGCAAAGACTACAAGGACCTGGTTTTTCACAGCTTGAACCAAAGCTTGCAAAGCAGTTCCACTTCCCAGATCAAGAGGGCGAACACATAAACTATCCGTCACGCGCCATCATGAACTTCCAGGACATGGCTTGTGAACAACAACACGCGGAGCCCTACTTCTCGTCCTACATGTGCCCGAGACCTAATCCTAGTGGTGGGCTCTTCAGTTCGTCTCCCGTGAAGCCCAAAGAATTTGACAATCAGGAGTGCGAGCGGAAGCGCTGCTACGAGCTACAGTCAACCAGGTTGATGGACCCCATGACCGTCTACGACGCCACCAAATACCACAAGAAGATAGCGACGGACGCTAGAGATCTGCGCTGGATGTACGAGCACCACACCACACAGCTTCAGCATTACGCCATGTGCATCATGCAGAGATCCAGCGCAAATGAGGGCGTTCGCCATGTGGTATCAACTGTGATTAACCAATCGTCGGAAGATTCCTGCAGCGATGTCTCCAGAAATACAACCTTGCATCAAGCTCATGAACCTGAAAACGTCAGCTCGATGTGCGCCACCTTTCACGACGCCAGAACGAACACCGATAATTCACTACCGGCAACAGAGCACGAGATATATTCTCCACTGCCTTTCAGTGCTGATGAGATTCCCGTCCTTGGCGAAGTCCCCGCCCGACAAAACCATGATGCTTCGGTGTTGTCATTCTCATCGAGCGAAAAGAAATCGTTCGAAAAACAAACTCGGATGTACTTGTGAGCCAGGCAATCACTCAAGACCATCTGACACCCGAAGTGGTCCAGCAGCGCATAATCTTGCAGCAGCTACAGAAGCTTCACAAGCAGGACCAGGAGCGGTAGACTAACATCACTCACAAAGAGCGCCCGAATTACCCGGAAACCTCGCCAGTTTACGAAAGCAGGCCAATGTCAGAATCCCCATACTACAAGACACGCAAGAAGAGCAAAAGCCCCTACTATGACCTCAAGATGGCTAACAACATGAGCACGAAGTATTCTGCACATCATAGCGAAATTGGACGACTTCCCCTGCCAAACAAGCCACCGCCTTCCCAAGCGTCACCGCCTCCTCAAAGCCCCTCATCGTCGCCATCTAACCACCACACCCTTTCCATCACTCGCGTCTCGCCCACCAATGTGCGCTTCAACTTTCACCACTTTGCACCCGAACATTGCCGCAAATTTGTCGGCCGTGGGAGTGTGTTGCAAATAAAAGAAAAAGAAGGGGTGGTGGGCACGAGCGCGAGTCCGGGGCGCAGACTCGCCCAGTTGATCCCTTGACCTTCAACGCAGCCAGACTATCGGGTCCGGGTCCCCTTCTTTGTTTCTCACACTATCCATCGTGCGGCTCAATGCACCCCCAGGAATCGCCTCATGGAGAACAAGACGTGGAGCCCTTCTGCTCGTTTTACATGCGCCTCAGACCTGATCATGGTGGTAGGGTGTGCAGTTCGTCTTCCCTGAAGTTCAAAGAAGTCGAAATTAGGAGTGCGAGATGAAGCGCTGCTACGAGCCACACTCAACTAGGTTCTAGGACTCCATGACCGCCTACAACACCACCGAACATCACAAGAAATGGGCGCCTGACGCCAGAGACCTGCGACGGATGTACAAATGACACACTGCACATCTCAAGCACTACACCGCGTTCCTCATGCAGGAAACCGGCGGAAACGGGGACTCTCGTGAAGCGAGACACACTGCGATTGACAAGTCGTCGGGAGACTCCTGCAATGATGCCATTAACTACGACACCATGGCTGAGAATCTTGCACCCGTGAACGTAAGCTCGTTGCACGCTGTCATTCAAGATGCTGTACTAGACACTGACAACGTGCTACCAGCAACAGCGCACGTGGACAAACTTCCACTGCCCTTGAAAGTGGACGAGATTTCTATCCTTGGTGAAGTCGCCCTGCGAAGGAACCAGGATTTATCAGCGTCATCATTGTCCTCGTCGAGTAAGGAAGAAGAATCGTGGTGGATTCCGGACTCTTCATTCAGCTCAGAAGCACCTGTCAACCAGGCACACGATCAGGACCAGCTGACCGCAGAAGTGGTCAAGTGGAGCATATTGGTGCAGCACCTGCTGAGGCTCGACATGAAACACCTAAACAGCCCAAGGATAATGACGGTTATCAGGAAGCTTTCTGAATATACAAGAGCATACTAAAGTCAGACTCATCATACTACAAAAAGCGACCCAAGAAGCGCAAAAGCCACCAGCAGAACTTTTTGCTTTGTGTCGAGGCAACCAGTAGCACCAAGCAGGGATGCGATCCCATCGTGTTACACGACGAACAGCTCAAGATAGCACACAACGTGATCACGAGGTATTTTGGACAGAAGAGTGTGGCCGGACGACTTCCCCCACAAGACAAGTCACCACTTTTTTACTTTTATAGTCATTGGCTTTATCGAATTTACGACCAAATGGAGTCTTCGAAGATTTTAGCCACAAGACCGTTATTTTGGGCAGAATCCCAGATTGCCATGCACTAGATGTCACGAAACCCAGGACACCGCTTATACGTGAGAAAAAGAGTCACAGAAAAACATCAGCAGCAGGACCACCTCATTCAGCACTGTTGTCATCAGCAGCTCCAAAAGTCGCTCATTAAATCCTTCATATGCCGGCTACTAAAGGAGCCAAGCCTACCTGCGCATCTGCGCAAAGAAATGAACCGAAATGGCGCTCTGTCATATTAAAGAAAGATTACTTAGTTGATAAATATGTGGGGTTTAACGTCTCAAAACCACCATATGATTATGGGAGACGCCTTAGTGGAGGGCTCCGGAAATTTCGACAACCTGGGGTTCTTTAACGCGCACCCAGATCTGAGCACACGGGCCTACAACATTTCCGCCTCCATCGGAAATGCAGCTGCCGCAGCCGGGATAAAAAAAATTACTTAGTAACAATAATATTAAGCAATATACTCTTGCAATATTTTGAGACTGCAAAGAGGTTTGATTCCATGAACATTTAATTTTGTTTCGCAAACTCCATGGCTATGGTATTAGAGGTATCGT
Source organism: Rhipicephalus microplus (assembly GCF_043290135.1). Classification (NCBI taxonomy): domain Eukaryota; kingdom Metazoa; phylum Arthropoda; class Arachnida; order Ixodida; family Ixodidae; genus Rhipicephalus; species Rhipicephalus microplus. Next base: position 81,734,546 of record NC_134710.1, read on the forward strand.
ACTAAATTTGATACGCATCTGTTTATCTGACAAGGTACAATTCACTAGTCTATATGGCTACTGGGCTCAATCTCAACCAATGAAATATGGCGTTTCGCAAGTTTTTATTCTGGGACAATTATTCCTGATTCTTTACATGAATGACATTGTGAACATACGGCAAATTTCTGACATTATTCTTCAAGCAGACGACGCGAGAACGTTTTTTTTTCATGTAGACATCTACTTGAACTTCAGGATGCAGCTAATAGATGGATAACCGAAATGTCACACTGGCTGCATCTAAACCAACTTCAACCTAATGTAAAAATAACTAAATATATTATCTTCAAAAGCCATAACTGCCTGTAAAAATTTTCAAAGAAGCGCTATTGAACGGACTCCTAGTTATAACTTTCTGTTTGTTGTTTTTGAAGTAAATATGAGCTGTACAGCTCACGTAAACAAGATCTACACAACTATGTGCAAGTCAATCTCAATATTATATACGAGAAGAGAATGCTTTTTTAGGGGCGAAGCTCTTTAGGCGTGGCTATGTCCATTCCTTGTATGTATGTATGTATGTATGTATGTATGTATGTATGTATGTATGTATGTATGTATGTATGTATGTATGTATGTATGTATGTATGTACGTATGTATGTATGTATGTATGTATGTAGCCACCGGTCGCACATACCTGCTCTAGAGCAGGTATGTGCCACAGGGGATGCGAGATGAGAGATGGCGGTACTAGGAGTGTTCACTGGATGAACGCACGGACTAACGGACAGACACAGTAGCTAACGGACGGACGGACAGATAGATGCACGGACGTATGGACGTATGGACACACGAACAGACAGATAGACAGACAGTTGGAGGGACGGACTCATGGACGGACGCACTCATGGATGGACGCACTCATGGACGGACGCATGGACAGATGAACGGACGCATGGATGTACGCATGGATGGTCGCAGGGCGGACGCAAGCAAGAACGAACGGACGGATGGAAGCACGGACGGGCTGACGGATGCTTCGCCCCACTCATCATCACTCACTTCACGGATATTCTGTGATTTTTTAAATGAAATTGCTTACAAGCCTTCGTGTGAAAACATCCGGATTCATAGCTGACATGGCTAGTTAAGGATTTGTTATAGACAAGGCAGTTTGTTTGATAGGCGAATAAATTGTTTACACAGAGAATTCAATCACATATTAAAAAAACACTATGCGTACATTTAGGGAAAGCACAGAACTACTGCGACAAGTACATATATTTCCACAATACTAGCATGGCAACTGATAACTTCGATAGAAAAAGTGACTGCATCATATTTCGCAGACAATTAATGAGGGTAGGGATACTGTTCCAAATTTTAGCAGCAACAAAAGGTATTGTTCGACGGCCATAGACTTTGTGCACTATTGGCAGATTACGATTTTGTTGTTTGGCCTGACAAGTGTGACCTCTGGATTTTATAAAATTGATGCGTGAAAAGGTACATTCTTATCTATTATTTTTTTACTAATACTGAACTTTTGAATTGCCTAACCATATTAAAAGGCATTAGGCTATGATTTCTGGAAAGTTCTACCGATGGTGCATTATTGGTGCAGACGCAATTGTTCTTACAGCTTTTTTTGTAAGATCGTCATGCTTGTGCAATATGAGGCATATGTGTAGCTCAATGATTCAATGCATTAAGTTAGGTGAGTTAGGTGACAGTCGAACACGTTAAAGTATAAATACGGAGTATGTGTGCGCTAAAATATTTTCTAGCCTTAAATATTGTAAAGCATGCAAAGCTTGGTTTTCTGCACAAATTATCTATATGCGATATTCAGTGAAATGAATGGCCTAATGTCACACAAAGGTAATTATATGCGTTCACTTTATCAATGGAAGTTTCCCCGAAGAATAGACCATGTGTTTGAGGTATCAGTTTTTGGTTAGAGGCGAAAATTAAGTAATTGTTTTTTGTATTAATAATAGGCTGCTGTGTTCAAACCACTGAGAAGTCATTTGTAGCTCTTTATTGGCTTGGTATTCAGCTTCTTGAAGAGAGTGACGTGCTGTAAGTGAAGCAGTGCCATCTGCATACACAGCTGCTTTCATATTGGCTAAAAAAAGATGATAATCTTTAACGAAGAGGGAGAACAGAATCAATCAAAGTATTGAATTTTGCGGCACACTAGTTTCGACGAGCTTCCTGTTTGATCTGTTACCAAGTATCTGTACATACTGAGTCCGTTCGGGCAAATAACTACGAAAGAACTTTGAAGATATACCTCTAAATCCATAGCATCCAAGTTTGTTTAGCATTATATTGTGATCTACCAAATTCGAAGCTTTTGTTTTTATGTCATGGAAGATGCCGAGGACGAATTGGTTATTGTTTAATGCTTGGTTTACTGTTTCTGCCACAAAGCTTACCGCAGTAGCCGTACTCTGTTCTTTCTTAAACCCATGTTGATTCGAAGTTAGGATATTGAATTTTGTAATCAAGTCCATCATTTTTGTGGCTACAAGCTTCTCAAAAAGAGTGTTCACACATGATAGAATTGTTCAAAGGCGGAAATTCGCTATGTTGTCAGAGCATTCCCTTTTGTGGATTGGTGTCACCTTAAGCTGCTCGGTTTAGACGCCTGTTGGGAAGGACAGGTTGAAGATAACAGCTAGCGGTGTGCTTAAGGTTTATATCGTCCTTCAATATTTTAACTAGTACTGTGTTATATTCGTTGTCTTTGTGTGATGACATCTGGCGTACAACTGCAGTGATTTCAGCTTCAGTTATTTCACCAAAAAGAAGGTATCTTCGTGAATAGCAGGGAATGGCGAGTTAAGTTTTTCGTCTGTACTTGTTGCCGACTGCATTGCTATGGTTACAAAATATTCATTAAAAATTCCTCTAGCCCTTGCTCATTATAAGCCACGACATCCAGGTTTGTTAAAATAGGTTGTAGAGTCTCCGGATTTACTACCGCCTTTGTTATACGTCAAATTTTCTTTGTGTCACAATACGCTTTTGTGCAGAGGCTACTGTGACATTTCTTTTTTTTGTTTTCTCAGCATTGATAAACAGAGATTTCACGTGTTTCTATAGAATTCATTATAATAACCGTTGTCTTTATTTCGCTTCATTTCGGTTAGCCAGTGTATCCTTAGTCTAAGAACTATGAAAATTTCTTGGTTCATCCCAAGTACGCTGACCTATGAGATTTACACTCCTTTTTTATGCATCGTGACTGCAACAATGATAACAAATCTGCGTAAGCTGCGTTCGCATCTGTATCACTTGAACATAAAAACTACTTTTCTTTGATCGCCCGTTTACTTTTTTCTTAATTAATCCTGAATGGTTGTGTGTCAGTCGGTTTCACTTTGTGTAAATAAATGCCAGACACATAAATGAAAGCCGGGAAATGCTCTGACACGTTCTCTGCTATCACACCGGCAGTTTCAATGCCAGAGTGATAGCAAACACTATCAATGTTACAGAAACTTTGGTCAATTGTTGTGGATGTCGTTGCTGTAACTGTTGTAGTGCAACAATATTATTTTTCAAACCTTAGCCTAAAACTAAGCGTTCATACTCCGCGCTTGTTTGTTTGCTTGTGCCTATATTAAAATCACCCCTTAATACAACTTGTTCTTTTTTTCACTTGTAAACTGCTCTAAAGTGCGTTCAAATTTCTCAACAAAGGCTGTAATGTTCGCGTCTGGTGGTCGGTAAAAGATGCTCACTATTACTTATTGTGCATCTCTACACACAGCCCCTCAAGCTCTACTAATTGTTTCCGTAACTTTCTCCAGTTTCGTAAAAGTAATACATGATGATATGTACAGTGCCAAGCCACCACCTCGGGAAATATAGATTGTCTTGGATTAGAAACAAATTGGTACCCAGCGATGTTTAGGAATTTACTGTTTTTCAGCCATGTATTAGATAGTGCTGACATTGTATTTTCATTTTTGACGAGTGATAAGGGCTATTACTTCGCTATAATTTCATTTCAAACATCTTACATTGTATTGCAAGAAGCGTAGTATAGTGGAGCTGTCATATTTTGTCAGATTACGCGTAATCGTGCCCATAAGTACGCAGTTACAATAAAGGATATTCAGTAAGACTAGATGATCTTAGACAGACCCGCACAAGAGGGTACGTGAATTACACTAGCGTTTTATGCTTTCCTAGACAGTATTGTTTACTCGGAAAGCCATACAAACTTCTAGCACTTTTACTTTTTTCTGGTCATTGTCATGCTTAGCAGTGCTTTGTTCTCTGGGCAAAGGTGCTCGATGACGTGCACAGGACTGGTGTAGGGAAAGCAGATTTCATTGCTTGTGAACTTTGTTGCGTTTGCTTCTTGAAGCACTTTGTCCCGTTTAGCTCAGGAAGAAAAATTAAGAACTATGTTCTTTTTTCTCTTTCCTTTGTAGAAACGCGATACACTACGTCAATGTCACTTGGCGCGATCTGTGTTCCAACTTTGTTACCGGTTCTCGGAACCACTTTGACCAGTTTTTCAGGCAATTGGGGAATACTTTTGATCACCAGAATATTGTTCCTGCTGTATTGCTTAAGCTCAGTAAGTTCTTTCTGTTTGGTAGAAAGTGCCCCTTCTAGTGTGGCCTTTTCTTTAAGCAGACATGCTCTTCTTTAACAGTGCTCGTTCTTCTTCCGTTGCGCGCATTTATTCAAACGATTCATTCATGTATTGTATGCTTTCCTTGAGGCTTTCAGTTTTTTTTCAGATTTGCATTCACGTCACACACATATCTAAAGAGTTCTTTCATTGTAGTGGGCAAATTTTCACCCATTGTGAACAGCGAGCGATCCAAACTTAGGACGTATGAGAGTATGAAATGAACGCTACACACCTGCAAGTATTTGCGAAAGTGGTTGAGCTTTCCGTGAAGGCGTGGTTGCTTGGATAGCTCGCTGTTCTTTTAGCGATGATACGGTCCTTGTGGAATTTATATAGGCTCCGTGGCCTCGGCTGGCGGTGGTCAGTGTAGGCTCTGATATCGACTTGATGTGTGCTGACGTGGGTGATGTCTCTTGCCGAGGGTTCCTGGATAAGCGCCGCAGCCTTCACCAGCTACGGTGCGATACTCTTTCTCCGGCTGGAGTCTTCACTGGGTGCCAATCTGCGAGTATTTGTGAAAGTGGTTGAGCTTTTCGTCGAGGCGTGGTTGCCTGGATTGGTCGCTGTTCTAACACCGATGGCTCGGTGCTTGTTATATATATAGGCTCCAGCACCGGCTGGTGGTGGTCAGCGCAGGCGCAGATGTTGACTAGATGTTTGCTGACGTAGGTGATGTCTGTTGCCAAGTGTTCCAGGATAAGCGCCACAGCCTGCGCCAGCTAAGGTGCGATTCTCTGTTCCTCGGGCAGTGTCTTCACGGGGTGCCAATCTGCAAGTAGTTGTGAAATTGGTTGAGTTTTCCGTGGAGGCGTGGTTGCCTGGATCGGTCGCTGTTCTAACAGCGATAGTAGGGTGCTTGTAGTATTTAGAGGCTCCAACCCTGGCTGGTGGTGGTCAGCACAGGCGCAGAAGACTTGATATGTGCTGACGTATATAGGTGATGTCTGTTGCCGAAGTTTCCAGGATAAGCGCAGTAGCCTGCACCAGCTACTGGGCGATACTCTGTTCCTCGGCCGGTGTCTTCATGGGGTGCCAATTTTCAAGTATTTGTGAAAGTGGCAGAGGTTTGAGTCGAAGCGTGGTTGCTCGGATCGCTCGCTCTTCTAACAGCGATAGTATTGTGCTTCTAGTATTTAGAAGCTCGGGCCCCGGCTGGCGGTGGTCAGTGCAGGCGCAGGTGTGGATTTGATGTGTGCTTACGTAGATTATGTCTGTTGCCGAGGGTTACAGGATAAGCGCCGCAGCCTGCGCCAGTTACGGTGCGATACTCTAGTCCTCGGCCGGTGTATTTAGGGGGTGCCGATCTGCAAGTATTTGCGAAGGTGGTTGTGCTTCAAGAGTAGCTTACGAAGGGTGGGGGTAATGAGGAAATAAAAGGATAGGATTAAAAGGTATAGAGATAGAGGGAGCGGAAGGAGAGAGAGGGGCGCAGGGACAGCCATATATGGAAGTAAGGAGAAGATAAGAAATCTGGACACGATCGCAGGAGTCCGAAGACGGGGCACCACTCGGCGAGAGCTGTTGCCGGCGTCAGGAGATGGCGTAGGGCGACCCAGTCGGCCAGAGCTGCTTGTTCGTCGGAGATCGTAGGGGCACAACCAGTCGCCACGAAATCCAGCCAGCCAGTCCTTGTGTTTGCGTATATGTGGGGTGTGTGCGCGCTCGTGTGTATGTCTCTTTTTGCGGTGTGGTGTGTATGTGTGGTGTGAGTTCGCCCCGCAAATATGCAGGAAGAATACGCATAATAGATGTATTCTCCGGCTGTCAATAGCCGGTGTGATTAGAATGATGTCTATTTATTAATTATTTCTCTACAATAATTGTTACACATTAGGGCGCTAGAAGCGCTTTTGAGTACTCTCTGCGTTTTCAGAGCAAGGGTGGTGCATGCTCGTCCACGGCGTTGTTGGCTACATTTTAAAAAATGTCTAGCGATGCGAGGGACGTGCTGAGTATTACAAAAAATAAATATAAGAAAAACCAGTAAGTACACCATCAAACTTGTCTCTGTTTAGTTTACAGCGAAGCCAAGCTGTGTTCTGCCCGAAACTTAGAGAGAGCCCAGCAGCTGGTAGTGACCGGATGCATTTCTTTTTAATGCGTTTGATTTGTAGTTTTTTTATATATCATTGCGTACACAAAGTTTATTATCAGCTCAACTGGAAGTTGTCGCTTGTCGGCAACTAGTCATCTCTTGCGCAGCTGTTGACATGCAATCATAAGGTCAGAGTGAACACAGAGCTGCATTTATACGGCCAACTTCATGGGAATGCTCTGTAGGCCAACTTTATGGGAAACTATACGGGCGTGCTTCGGAATAGTCAGACAAGGGATGCAAGAGTGGTTTTTGAATCTGTATACAGCTGTGTGGTCTTAAGTTTGTAAGGCAAAAACCGTGAAGAAATTTGACTTAAGACCACGCAAGTTAACGTATAAGATGTGGGTCTCGAACAGACTGAGAAATTGCAGACGATGAGAATTACGCGAGTGAGATAGCAATATATTATTATATTTTTATCAAGTTTCAATTTAGGTGCTTGACTTTAGACCATCAATGTCCTGTAGTTCCACAAGCACATTTTTAATCCATGGTACGATAATATACATCGAACTTCTATTTACTAGCTTCCCTTTTCACCACAAAACTAATGAAGACTTTGTAATCGCTCTCAATAGCAAACCTTCCAAAATAATCCCGATACCTAAAATACAGGTACTTTAGTGTACCCTATACAATGTAAGGTTAATTTCCATTACATCTAGTTAGGTTAATCTAATTGAAAGAGTTTTCAATGCACGTGTAATGAAATACATTTAGGAGAATTCAATACTGGACCATAGTAAAACTGGCGTTAGATCGGGATGTACCGTCTGGTGTGCACCACTACGGCGTCTCTCATAATCATATAGTGGTTTTGGGACGTTAAACCCCACATATCAATCAATCAATCAATCAATCAATCAATCAAACCGTCTGGTGTGCACACATAGCTTTGGGGAGTCGTATACAGCTGGCTCGGTGTAGAATTGAGTATTGTGCATTACTTACTCTAGATTTGGCCAAGGCATACGACAAAGCTGAGCATAAAATACGAATTCAGGAGATGGAAATGTATCACTAACCAAACTATATGAAAGCAAGGGTAGCAGAGTTTTTAAGGGAGAAAAGTATTGATTTCAAAGGGTTTTTTTTCCAACAGATATCAGCAGTATCGTGGCGTACCACAGAAGTCAGTGGTCTCACCGGTGGTGCTTAACATATTCCTCAGCTCGATTCCAACATATAGCGATATTCATTTATATGTGTATGCATATGACATAGCCTTCTTTGCTACAAATAGTAATCTGCAATTAGTTCACCAGACATTACAGAATTACGTAAACATGACAGAGGAATGGCTTTAAAAGATTAAAATGTCTTTAAACGCAACATAAGCGCGCTTCTCACGTTCCCGATCAAGGATCCTGTCAACATCTCCCTGATGTATGGCACAGAGCTGATTACCCAGGCAGATTCACTCAAATGCTTAGGCATTAAATAAAACAGCTCGGTAAATTGAACAAGTCACATTGACCACACTGGGTCCAAGGCAACATGAACCATGGAGTGGTTACGCAAGCTCAACAATAGAAAAACTAGGCTGCGAAGAAATACATGGTAATGTTCTGTAAAATTTACATGCGACCTATTATGTAATTCGACTGTGCGTTATTTTCTGGCATTGCGATTTAAAAAATCAGACCACGAATAATGTTAGAAAAGGAATTGTTTCACCAATGTGCCTTCGAGCACCCACGTTTGTTGCTAACAATGTGCTCTACATGTAAGCGAGACTCCCTTTTCTGTTGAATAGATTTAAAATAATTATTGTGCAAACATTTTTAAAACAATACAATTCACTTCAAAATAATTCTTTTATGCTTTTAATAAAGAGCCAAGCTTATTTTTTGAAACTCAGTGGTCGCGATTCCACGAACCACAGATCATAATCGTTCAAACACTGCTAGATTCACTGAACATCAAAATAAAACATATTTCCTCAACAAGTAACTCTAATTTAGACCTTCAAAAAGAATGAGAATATTTACCCCTATAACGTGAAGCAAATGTCATACAAATATATAAATGATCGACTACAAGTATACTTGGCACATGTGAACACAAACACCAAATAAGCGACTGATGCATCCGTATCAGTGAAAAGGATGGGGTAGGTATATTATCGCGTTCCCTTCACTGGTCTTTACGGTTTCGCTTCCAGAGTACACACCAATATTCGTAGTAGAAGTATTAGCTATTGTATTGGCACTGGAGAAGTTTTCTTCGGGCGAATTGGAACCAGTCGTACTTACAGAACATTTTTCAGTATGTGCTGCACTGTCTTCAGGAGCCAACTTAACACTTATGCATATGTTTCCACAATTAGTACGGACAAACTTGCAAAAACTTCAGTTGTTACGTGTACCAAGTCGGTGTGGCATATATCTCAATGAGAGATATATCTCATTGAGATACCCTCAACTCTTTCTCCTTGGAGAAGTTCAAAGATTTCACACATCTAAGATGCTGCATGAATGTACAGTGGTGCGCAACAAGGCATTTGGAAGTTATTTATACCAGATAACGTTTGAGAATTGCACAACTAAATTATTATTTACATAAAGTTGGTCTTAATGGCGTCACCGATATCTCAGGTTTATAAAGAAATGGAAGCGATACATTATTTCTTTTTATTTGTCACCGATATTCTTATCAGCAGAAAAGATACTTTGTAGGTACACTTGAAAAATTAGGATTAGAAATAAATTTGGCCGTAATTTTATCACTTGGCAGCATTAAATTAGGTTATAGCCACAAGAACGTCTGCTCTGCGGTTAATGACAACATAACTGAAACAAAGCGATAGCCACATTTGAGGGCACGCATATACTTATATAATTCATTTTGGACCCATCACTACCTCTGCCTCAATCACATCTCCTAGCCTGCACCCTTGCTCAGATATGCTCCTTCCCTTTTTCGATTATCGGCCTTTTCTTTCTATATATGTATATTCGACAACTCATACCAGATATATAAGATCCGAAGGTTCTTTGGGTTTGTAAAGCCATAAGCGTTTAACTTAAAGATCCCGGTGCCCGGCTCTTGGTCGATCCCCCCTGTTGCAAATAAATGAGAAAGAAGGGGTGGCGGACATGAGCACGGGCGGCGAGCGCTGGCTCGCTCAGTTGTTCCTTTGACCTTCCATGCAGCCAGACGATCGGGTCCGCGTCCCCTTCTTCGTTTCCTACACTTCGTTCTGGTTCCGACATTCACACGGGCGTCTGGGCCTCCACTTCAACAATGGACCAACTCAGAGTACAGCGCGGCTTCTACCGGACAGCCATCACAAATCACATTGAGTAGGCCCGAAGTGCTCAACGCACTTCGGGCCTACTCAATGACCCCCGCTTTCAGGCTGCAGGAGCTTCTTGCTATTATCGTCACGAAACACACTCACCTGATGAACTTAGAGAGAAAGAGCCAGGCTTACCTTCACTACGAGGACTTGAAGCGGAGCTGATCACAGCGAGCCACTTTGAGGACAAAGTCTTTTGCACTCAAGGGAGAGCTCGCTGCGCTACCGAGTCGTGGCCGCCAACCCCACCAGCATCGGCTGCCGTGACTGCCACTGCACTCCGTAAGCCTCTTGCATTCACTTCGGAGCCCACCGCGACATCGTCTTCAATCAACCTTTCGAACCCTTTCGCCTCGACATCGAAGCAGGCAGCTTTTTTGTCGTCGTCCGGTCTGTCGACTTCTCTCGCTTCGACGTCTGAGCAGGCCGCAACATCGCAATGAACCGGCATTTCAAGCCCCTTATTTCGACGTTGGAGCAGGTCGCAACTTCGTCTTCTAACAGTCTTTTGACTCCTCCTACATCGTTGTGGCAGCAGGCGGTGACTTTGCCTTCAACTAGATTCTCGACACCTTTCGCCTCAACTTCGCAGCAGGCCGCAACTTCGCTTTCGACCTGCCTTTTGGCCCCTCTGGCCTCGATATCACAGCGGGCCGCGAATTCACCATCGACCACCATCACAATTCCTTTCGACCTTTCGTCGACTCAGGCGCTTACTTCGCTTTCGAAGGGCGTTACAACTACAACGCCAACTACCAATGAGTGTTGGGTACACGCTGAAAAGCCCGTCACTTTCCACGCAAACTACAGCTCTTCAGTGCGAAGATTCGCCTGCAAGGAACGCCGTGGAGAGTCGAATGGTCAAGGGAGGACCCGAGTTCAGCATGCGCAGCGACTACGAGAACCCGGTGTCCCGCGGTCTGAACCACAGCTTGCCAAAGCAGTCTCCTGTCCCAGGCGAAGGGGGCAAACGCACATACTGCTCATCGCGCTGCCCCGTGTGCCTGCAGGACTGGCCTAGTGATCACAACGAGTGGAACCCTACTACTCGCCTTCAAACCTGATTCTTGCGGTAACGTCTCTACCCAGTGCAGGCAAGTCAATGATCCGTACGGCGAGCAGCAGCACTGCTAAGCGCTTCAATCAACCAAGAACATGAACCCCACGACCTTCTACGATGCCGCCAAAAGCACAAGGAGATCGCGCCTGACGCCAGAGAGCTGCGCTCAATGTACGAGCGCCACCCCGCACAGCTCCAGCTCTACGTCATGTGCATCATGCCAGAATTCGGCACAAAGGAATGCTTTACCTAAGCGGGGTACACCGTGATTCACCAGTCTTCTGAAGGCTCCTGCAGCGACGTCTCCAAAAACGCCGCCATAACTCAGATTGATGCACAAGAAAACGTCAACTGCACGTGCGCCATTGATCGTGATGCCGAGACGGACGCCGATAATTGGCTACCGGCCACAGAGCACGTAGACGAATCTCAACTGCCTCCGAACGCGGCAGAGACTCCCGCTTTCGGCAACGTCCCTGCCCGACGGGAGCAGGATGCTTCGGCGTCATCGTCATTCTTGTCGAACAAGAAAGATTAAAATTCGTCATTCACCTCAGTCTTCATCCAGCTTGGATGCATCTGCGAGCGAGGCATCCGCTCTGGAGTACCTGACAACCGAGGTGGTCAAGCAGCGCATGATTGCACAGCTTCTACAAAGGCTACTGAAGTGAAGCGATATGCAACAGCTGGTGTACATGACTCTGAAGAAGTACGCAAATTATCAAGAAGCCTCGTGAGTCCATAAAAGCATACCCGAAGTAGATTCTTCTTAATACAAGCGACGCAAGAAGAGCAAAAGCCCCCACTATCACACGGAGATGACAAACAACGTGACGGCGAGGTCATCTGCACACTACAGTTTGAATGGACGGCTTCCCCCACAAGACAAAGCACCGCCTCGATTAGCTTCGTTATCTTTCTCAAAGCCCTTGTGTCGCTGGTTAACACCTCCCGGCAGACTCGCTCAAAGCTTTCTTGACATCTCTTGGCATTTATTTACACGCAGTGAAACAGACTAACACACAACAATTCAGGATTGCTTACGAAAAAGGTAAACGCAAAATGAAAGAAACGCAGTTTTTACGTACATGTGATACAGTTGCAAATGCAGCTTACGATGATTTTTTATCACTGTTGCACTCACGATGCTTGAAAAACGAGTGCGAATCTCGTAGATTAGCATACTTGTCTACACCATTATGCCCTCGGAATAATAAAGAAATACTCAAAGTTGTTAGACTAAGGAAACACTGGCTAACGAAAAAGAAACAAAATAAGGACAACAGTTATTATAAAGAATTTTACAGAAACACGCTCAATTTGTCGTTATCAATGGTGAGAAAACGAAAAAAGGAATAGTACAGCAGCCACATCACAAAAGTGAACGATGATACAAATGAAATTCGGTGTATAATGAAGGCGGTAGGAAATCGGGAGCCACGACAACCTGTTTTACCAAATTTAGATATCGTGGCTTGAAATGAATTAGAGTTAAAAGAACTTTTTATTGATTATTTTGTAACTATAGGAAAGCAGTAGGCAACAAGTACAAACAAAAAAACATAATTCGCCATTCCCTGGTGTTCACGAGGATACCTTCTTTTCTCGTGAAATTACTGAAGAGGAAATTATTGCAGTTGTACGCCAGATGTCATCACACAAGAACATCAGACATGATGGAGTACCAATTAAAATATTGAAGGAAAATACCAAAACCTTAAGCACACTTGCAGATGTTATCTTCAACCTGTCCTTCACAACAGGCGTGTACACCAAGCAGATTATGATGGGGACGGTGACACCAATCCACAAAGGTGAATGCTCTGACAACATAGCGAATTACCGTCTTTGAACAATTCTAACATGTGTGAACACTCTTTTTGAGAAGCTTGTAGCCAAAAGAATGATGGACTTCATTACAAAATACAATATCTTAACTTCGAATCAACATGGGTTTAAGAAAGAACAGAGTACGGCTACTGCGGTAAGCTTTGTGGCAGAAACAGTAAACCAAGCATTAAATAATAATCAATTCGTCCTCGGCATCTTCCTTGTCATAAAAACAAAAGCTTCGCAATTGGTAGATCACAATATGATGCTAAACAAACTTGGATGCTATGGATTTAGAGGTATATCTTCAAAGTTCTTTCGTAGTTATTTGCCCGAACGGACTCAGTATGTACAGATACTTGTTAACAAATCAAACCAGAAGTTCGTCGTAACTGGTGTGACACAAAGTTCAGTACTTGGACCAATTTTGTTTTCCTTATTTGGTAATGATTATCCTCTTTCCTTAACTCATATGCAAGAAGCTCTGTATGCAGATGACACTGCCTAAATAACAGCACGTTACTGTCTTCAGAAAGCGGAATCACTAGCCAATAGAGCTACAAATGACTTCTCAATGGCTTTAACAAACCTTATTACTAATTACGTGAAAAAGTAAGTGCATAGCTTTCGCCTGTAACCAAAAGTGATACCTCAAACACATGGTATATTCATCGGGGAAACTCTTATCGATAAAGTAAATGTAATGCTTATGTTGGTGTGACATTGGACCATTCATTTCACTGGAGATCGCATATAAACAATTTGCGCCGAAAACTAAGTTTTGCATCTTTACATTATTTGTGGCTAGAAAATGTTTTACAGCACACATACTCCTTATTCTATACTTCAACGTGCTCCACTCTCACCTAACTCATTGCGTTGAATAATAGAGCTACACATATGCCTCATATTGCTCAGTCATGACCATCTTACAAAAAAGAGCTGTACAATTGCGTCAGCACCCAAGAATGCACCATCAGCAGAACTTTCCTGAACTCTCATTATAACGCCTTTTAATATAGTCAGGCAATTCGAAAGCGCAGTGTCTGTACACAAAGTAATGAATAAGAATGTACTCTTTTACGCATCAATTTTGTTAAAACCCGGAGGTCACACTCGGCACGCCAAACAACAAAACATTATTCTGCCAATAGTACACGATGTCTACGGCTGTCGAACAATGCCTTTTGTTGTTGCTTAAACTTGGAACAGTATCCCTACCTTAATTAAACGTCTGCCGAATATGATGCAGTCACTCACCAAACTCTTTCTATCTGAGAGTTACCAGCTGCCACGCTAATATTGTGTAAATATATGTACATGTCGCATTACTTCTATTCGTTGCTAAATGTCCGCACAGTATTATGTAATCTGTGATGGAATTCTCTGTGTAAACAGTTTACTCGCTAATAAAATGAAATGCCTTGTCTATAACAGATCTCTAGCCTGCCATGTCTGCTGCGGATACGAACGTTTTCGCAGAAAAGTTTGTAAGTCATTTCATTGATAAAATCATAGCATATCCGCGTAGTGAATGATGATGAGTGGGGTGAAGCATCTGTCTGCCAGTCCGTGCTTCCGTCCGCCCGCGCGACCATCCATGCGTCCGAACATCTATCCCTGCATCCGTCCGTGAGTCCGTCCATCCATCTGTCTCTCTGTCTGTTTGTCCGCGTGTCTATCCATCCGTCCGTCTGTCTGCTAGTCTGTCTGTACGTTCGTTCATGCGTCCATCTAAAGAACACTCCAAGTACCGCCATCTCTCAGATCGCATCCTCTACGGCACATACCCGCTCTAGATTGGGCATGTGCCACCGGTAGTTAAATACTATTTATTTATTTATTTATTTCTTTATTCATAATACCTTACAGGCTCCTTATCGGAGCATTGTGTAAGGGGGGCGATACATGGTAAATCATGACATGTGACATATATAGAAAAATATGAAATCAGAACGGGTCAATATGGAAAGTGCACTGTGATGTAAACGACTGCCAGAAAAGCAAGAATAACACCCCAGTAGAAAAAATAAGCAAAGGAAGAGCGTGCACAAAACACGAACCTAATTAAATTAGGAGTCAGTGATTGCAAAATAAAGAAAATTTTGGCAGCGTTTACAATACTACAATGTGACATAATACAACGTTAAACAATTTAAAACATAAGATAATACATCTAGAGAGAATGAATAAGAAATAACTACGTAAGCATGAAATATTCGAGTAGGCGGTAGTGAAAGGCTTTGCGATTTGTGATCGAAGTGATATCACCAGGGAGATGATTCCAAAGCTGGATGGCGTGCGGCAGCGCAGAACAACTAAACGCCCTTGTGTTGCCAAAGATGTGCTCGAAACTGCCACGATTATGGAGCCGCCTAGACATGCGCAATAGGGTTTTTAAAGGGAGAGATTGAGGCCTGGTGTTTTGAACATATCCATGAAGCAGGCATAAAATAGAAACATACCGGCGAACCTGAGGATTGTGCAGCGAAAGTTCGAGTTTTATTTTAGTGACACGCGATTTTCGTTCGTAATTTCCGGTAATAAAACAAGCGACACAGTTTTTAACAAGCTCTAAGTTAGTAATTAAGTAGTCTTAGTAAGGGGACCAAATAGATGACGCGAATTCGAACTGCGGGCGAATGAAGGTAAGGTACGCTAACTTGCGAATGTTAAGTGGCGATTTACAGAGGTTACGACGAGTGTATCCAAGCGTTAGTGATGCTTTAGCACAGAGAGTGGTAATGTTGGGGCACCATGAACGATTGTAAGTCAAGTTTATCTCTAGGTACTTGAATGACTGAACACGATATATGGCAGAGTTGTTAATGACGTAGGAAAACTCAGAGTTTGATTGTTTGCGGGTGAAAGAAATGAGTTCAGATTTTTCAGAGTTCAATACCATGAGCCATTTTTGACACCCTATATTTGTAAGGTTAATGTCACTTGCAGGGTGTGGTGATCGTCGGGAGATGTTATTTTTCTATAAATGATACAGTCATTGGCGAATAATCTAATACTTCAGAAAATACTATTCGGTAGGTCATTAATGTAAATAAGGAACTACTACATACATACATACATCCAAGGGATGAACAGACCCACGCCTTAAGGTGCTTCGACCTTAAAATAAAGCATTCCCTTCTATTATGTATTATTGAGATTGACTTGCACATAGTGTCATAGATATCGTTTACGTGAGGTGACCAGGTCAGATTTACTTCAAAAACAACACCTAGAACTTCTTAACTGAAAATCTGTTCAATAGCACTTTGTTGAATTATTATGCAGGTAGTTACGGTTTTTGAAAAAAAAAATATATAAGTAGTTCTTCACACTTCAGGTTGAAGTTTGTTGAGATGAAGCCAGGGTGACAGTTCGAGAAATAATCTATGAGCTGCTTCTTGAAGTTCAATTTAGAAGTGTGGCAGCTTGGGCTAGTTGGTATGGCATTACGATACTTATAGCGCGAGAATAAAACGACGACACAGAGACACAGATACTCGTTTCTTTCGTGTCCTTCTTGTCTCGGTGTCGTCGTTTTGTTCTCGCGCTATAACTATCGTCTTGAAGTTCAAGTAGATGTCTGAAAAAAATGTACTCGCGTCGTCTGCATAAAGAGTAATGTTGGGGGTTCGCGGTATGTTAATAACGTCATTCATGTAAAAATTGAAGAATAAAGATCTCGAAATAGAACCTTACGAAACGCTATATTTAATAGGTTGTGATTGAGAACAGTAGCCATTTACATAGTAAATTGTACCCTGTCAGATAAATGAATGCGTATCAAATTTAGTACGATACCTTTAATACCATAGCAAGAAAGTTTTTGAAACAAAATGAAATGCTTTAGTGAATCAAACAGCTCTTAGAAGTCTCAAAATATTGCAAGGGTATATTGCTTTTTATCATTGTTACTAAGTAATTTTTCTTTATTATCGCGGAGTGCAATTACGGTTCATTTTTTTTACGGAAACCGAATTCTCGCCTGGCAAGCATTTCATGGTCACCTAGAAATTTCATTAGCCGTGATTTAAATGTGTACTCTAGAACTTAAAAAAAATGTACCATGAACACAGGCCGGTAGTTATTCAAATCGTCGTGAGAACCACCTCTGTGGATGATTACGATCTTAGCTATATTATCGGGAAAACTTCCCAGTGGCGAAAGCTTGACTGCAGATATGCTGCAGTGGGCCACACTGTAACTCAGCGACATCTTATTTTGGTTTTACCTTAGTGTCATCTTGACCAGTGGTAGTATTTTTATTTAGTGACTATAGGTACGTAAGCATTTCCAATTGACTACATGGAGTTTCTTCTTCATGCATATCCACTACTCAGCCTCTCAAGGTTTCTGCCAGCCGATTTCGGTTGCACAACTTGCTTGGTCAGCCTCACCGGCGGTAGTACGAACTCCAGTGACTTGATTGGGTACGAGTTTGATGACGACGTTACTTCATCTGATCGTTATTCACTGCAAGGCTTCAGACCTAAACTTGCAAAAGGAATTGATGTTTGAGCGTCTTGTTTTTTTTTCAGGAAACACAATGACCGACTAGGTGATGGCAACGTTTTCTCAATAAATCTGCTACGACGTTCTCCGGTTTCGCGGATACCTTCCTCATAGCCATTTCAGAAAATAAGTGTCTGTGGGGAAAGTGTTCACGTAACCGGAGACTCTCCAGCAACTGGCAGCTGCATTCTCACAATATATATGGTGCAACTATATTCTCACAATATATGTGTGGTGGATAATTGAAATGGGAGACACTGACGGTAAGGAGGCAGAAACTGAGGCTTAAATTTCTTCATTGTATGCAATATAATGGTAATGTCATTAACCCTCTTGATTATCTGTTCACACCAACGTACGTCTCCAATCGTCAAGACCATTCACAAAAAATATTAGAATACCGCTACAAAAACCACTGTTTGGTAATTCTTTTTGCGTAAAAACAATACAGGAATGGAACCGTCTACCGGATGATCTCGTCAATGAAACTGATAATGAATCCTTTTTTTCTTCCGTGTAACAATATCACTGTCACTAAGAATGGTTTGTTGTCTCGAAGCTTGTGGGTGTTTACAAATGCATGACTGTGACGTTCTTTTCGCGCACCACTATTCGAGTGTTTTTTTTCTTCTCTTAAATTTTCTTGAGTGCTGTTGTATTTGTTGTATCTATTGTTTCGATTGAAACTATGTAGTCAAATTATTATGTGTACCTCCCCTACGTAATGCCTTACGGCTATGTACATGAAATGTAAATAAATAAATAAAAAACTACACGCTCATGTACGGGGACGCCATGCAGTACTTTTAATCTGAGTCTCCTACGACACGTCGGGCATGTCTTACAGCATAGAAATGAGGAACAAGTTGAGCACCTCTGAGAGATGTAGTTGCCAGGTATACAGGAGAATGATGACGGCAACGTGGAGCCGCGCCACCATCAAAAAATGGGCACTCGGCCGCCGCGCTTCACAAGAAAGCTGATCACCATGGAGCTGGTGGCGTCGGTGGGCCCGTACTTGATGACCATGTCGGCAAGCTAAACTCCCTAAGCACAGCTAATGTACGCCTGAGTGAAGTAGCCCGAGAAAAAGGCCTGCTGCATAGCGCTATAAATTGTGAGTGGCACGGTGGACTGCTGGTTGCCGCACCGCATATGGTATATGGTGTCAAGGGGTAGCTGCGGTGTGATAAATAAAAAGGAAACGCGGACCTGAGCGTCTGGCCCCGTCCAGGGTCAACGGAACAATTGAGAGAGCGCACGACAGTGGCACTCGCTCATGCCTGCCGTCCTTTTCCCTCTTTCATTTGTAACACATTCCCGCGGGCGCCTAATTCGTGGCAGTGTTCGGGTGCACTGCGGCAGAAGTTCAGGCGGACATTTGCAAACAAGATGCGAAAGAGTGAAAGGGAGATGTGAAACGAGTGAAGGGGGGAAGTGTTGCTCGGAGAAGATGGAGTGCTCCGCCTTCACGATAAAGCTTGAGTAGGCGGCGGCTTGTCTTGCGGAGGAGGTTGTTCATGCTCACGGTAGTGTCCCGATGAGTTCATGATCACATTGCCATCTTCAAATCATACTGAGAGCTTTCACGCTTCTTGTGTCGCTTGCAGTCGGGCGAGTCTGATCTTGGCCTGCTTTCATAGACTCACGAGGTTTTCTCGAAATTTGCGCGCTTCTTGGGAGTGATCACTTTCATCGGCTCCTGGTGTTGCATCTGAAGCTTCCGTACGTGCTGCTCGGTCAATTTCTGCTCGTGCATTTGAGTGGTCACGTAGGTCTTCGCGTGTGCTTGGCTCGGAGGTGCATCTGATTTGTTTGAAGACTCCGAAGTCACCAACAATTCTTCCTCGTTAGTCGAAGAAGACGGTGATGTAGAAACATTCTGTTTCTTCCGTGCAGTTAACCTACCAAACAGAGGCGTGTCAGCCGCTTAGAAAGCGTCGGAGACTCGTCCACGTGCATTGGTACTGGCAGAGGAGTGTCTCAGTTTGCCTGGGTGACGAGAACGATCACATGCGCCGAGCTTATGTCTTTGCAAGATTCTGAGCCATATCAGTGTACGTAGAGCTATCGCCACCCAGGTGCATCTGATTGAAGCTCGCGGGATGCTTCTGATCTTCATGAAGACTCCGAAGTCAATGTCGAAAAACCTAAGGAAGGGAAAAGTCGTCCATCCTCGCTGTGATGGTCACAGGACTTCAAGGTCACGTTGTGCACCGTCTTGATGATTTCGTCCTGTGACCAGATGAGTTCGCATCCCTGCTTGGCACTACTGGTTGCTTTATCAATATGCAAATTTTCTGCTCATGGGTTTTGCCCTACTTGCGTCGATTTTTGTAGTCGGAGGTGTCTGACTTTGGCCTGCTGTCGTAGACTAGCAAGGTTTCTATATAAGTCACATAATTCTTCGGATTCATGCTCGACAGCCGTTTATGCATGGCATTGCTTCTGAAGTCTATATAGTTGCTGAATTATCATTACGTGCTCGACCCCTTTTGAAGCAAAGTAGTCCTTAGCGTGAGCTTCCTCTGCTTGTAAATCCGAGCTTGATTATTATTCTTAGGTCGACAACAATTCTTCCTCCTCGTTCGACGATGCCGGTAATGTGGAAGCATCTTTGTTTCGTCGAGTAGTGGTCTCCCCAAGGACGGGAGTTTCAGCCAAGTTCGAAGGCAGTGGAAGTTGGTCGATATGCGCTGTTGCTGGTAGCGGAGTGTCGGTGTCTTTCTGGGTGTCGCGAACGATGGCACACATAGAGCAGACGTTTTCGGATGCATGACTCTGAGTCATGATGGTGTTCGAGGAGACATTACTGGAGAAGTGTTCTGATCACTTTTCTATCATAGTTTGTACCCTTTCGCGAGAGTCCTCATTTATTGCGATGGCTTTCTGCATGTTGTACATGGCATAGCGCTCAGGTTGTGTGATGTAGCGATGTTACATTCAGCGCACTCGTCTCACTAGGCGCCATCTTCTTTTGGTATTCGGCGGGGTCGTAGGCGGTCGTGGTGTTATATACTCGGTTGAGTGCGGCTCATATCAGGTCTGCTGCTCGCCGTATCGATCATCGACTTGACTCAGCTGGGAAGAGACGCCACCGCCGTGATCGGGCTTGAGGAGCTCGTAGGGTGGGTTTGGTACCGCGCGTTGTTGCTCACTAGTCGAGATCTGCTGATTGATGCATGGGGCCGCGTGACGGGCAGTACTTACGCTTGCCCTCTTCGTCTGGGACGAGGGATGGCTTTGGCAAGCTGTAGCTGAGATCGAATACATCTTCAGGGTTCCCCACAGAGGTTGACGAGTCTTCCAGCAAGGCATCTAGCGATGTGTTGCGTGATCGCATTTCGAACGAAGCTGCGCTTGGTGATGAGTTTATCCTTGAGCAAAAGTCGAGAGCCAGACGACCCGGTGGCTTTCAACACCAAAATGAATGTGAGAAACGAAAGGGAGGCCTGTATCCTAGCGTCTGGCTACATTCAAGGTCAACAGAACTACTGAGCGAGGCTGCGCCTGTGGTTCAACTCGTTCCCGCCACCCCTTCTTTCTCCTTTATTTGTAACAGGTGTGCTATGATCGAGCACCTCCTTGCCAACAGGGTCACGGAAGGCAACGAGCATCACATATGAGGACAGCGCGCACCACGTGTAGACGCCGCTCAGCGTGTGCGTCTGCACGCGCCTCACGATGCCCAGGTCCGTCTAGTTCAGCATGACCAAGTCATCGGTGGCGTAAAAGAAGTCACCCCAGTGGTCGATGTCAGCGGTCACCTCGGTCACAATGGGCGGCCGCGGCACGACGAATTAAGGCTGCTCCCTACTTGGGCAGTCTGAAACAGCCTAATGAAGACGCCTATGAAGCCAGCCCCGAACGGTGGCGAGTCTAGCACGACCACCTGTTCAGCGTAATTCTGAACCACGCAAGCCATGTAGATGCAATCGACCATCCACAGGGGTGCCCCGCCCATGCCCAGTGTGAGAAACGAAGAAAGTAGACCGGGACCCAATTGCCTGGGTACATCGAAGGTGAACGGGAGCCATGAACGAGCCAGTGCCAGTGGGTCATGCTCGTGCCCACCGCCACTTCTTCCTCCATTATTGGCCACGCACTCCCGCGGCCGTCAAACTCGCGGCAATGTTCGGGTGCACATCGGCAGTAGTCCACGCAGACATTTGCGAACAAGATGCGAACGAGTGAAAGGGGGAGGCGTTACTCGGAGATGGTGGAGTGCTTGCCGATGACGAGGCTTGGGGAGGCAGTGGCTTGTCTTGAGGAGAAGTCGTCCAATAGCGCTGTGATGTCCAGAAGGGTTCATGTTAAAGTTTTTTCTAATCTTCAGGTCATACTGGGGGTCTTTGCTCTTCTTGTGTCGTTTGTAGTAGGAAGACTCTGATTATAGCCTGTGTTCAGAGACTCGGAAGGTTTCTCGATAATTCACGAAATTGTTCTGAGTCATTGTTCATCAGTAGTTGTTTGTATTGCTTCTGAAGCCTCGTAGTAGCTGCGCGATCATGTGCTTCGTGATCACTTTTCGTGTAAGGCAGTCCTCAGTGGATGCTTGGCTCGCAGGTGCTTCCGATATGAATGAAGAATTCAATGTCAACCACCATTCTTCTTAGTTCGACGAGAACGGTGATGATGCGAAAGCATTTTGGTTCCGTCGGGCAGTGACCTCTCTAAGGACTTGAATCTCGCCAGCGTTCGAAAGCAGCGGAGATTCATTCACATGCTTTGTTGCCGTTAGCGGATTGTCGGTGTCTGTACCGGCATCGCGAAGAATGGCGCATACCAAGTTGACGTTTTCACGTTCATGAGTCTGACGCATGGCGGCGTTTCTGAAGAGATCACTGCAGGAGTCTCCAGATGACTGGTTGATCGCGATGTATCCCGCTGGGCGAAAGTCTTTGTTTTCGCCGGATCCCTGCATGACGCGCATGACGTAGTGCTGGAGGTGTGCAGTGTGGCGCTCGTACATGCAGCGCAGGTCTCTAGCGTCAGGCGCTTTCTCCTTGTGGTATTTGGCGGCATTGTAGATGGTCGTGTGTTCAGTGTTCTTGGTTGAGTGCAGCTTGTAGCAGCGCTGCTTCTCGCTACGCTGCGGCGGCACGGGGCCGTGCGACGGGAAGTGCGCGTGTTCGCCCTCTTCGTCTGGGACGAGAGACTCGCTTGGGGAGCTGCAGCTCAGACCGCAGAAAACCTGGTCCTTGTGGTCGATGCGCATGATGTACTCGTGGTTTTTCTTGGACATTTAGATCTCTATGGCGCACCTTGTGGACGAGCTTTTGTACTGAAGTGCCGAGGATTGCGTGGAAAGCGGCAGGTCTTTCGGCGTGGGCAAAAAACTCGTTCGAGTACATAATTATTATTGAATGAATATAAGCTACCACCGGTATTTTGTATTTCCCTCATCCTTTCATTGCTTCTAGTTTGGCCTTGAACTTTATATATCATTCCAGTTCCAATGCTTTAGCAATATCTTAGTTCTATTTCATGAAAATGAAACTTTTTTATTGTTTGCAAAACTTTGTTATTCCTGACAGGTTGGAGAATACATTATTTTCCATGTTCGGTCCAACTATTACGTCGAATGGTTTTCATACCTGGTAAGTTACTTGTACTCCTATTTTCAAGTAACGTACATATGGTTACTACAGTCGACTCCTCTGAAACAGAACTCGAAAGGGTTCCATAAAAGTGTTTCATTTATCAGAAGTTTCATCTAAACAAAGTACAGCTATTTAGTGAATCAAAACCTTTATTTAAATTGCATAAATTTCACCGTGCTCATGAGGATGAGTAGAGAAAAAAGGAGTGAAGGGTGGTGTGTTTGGCAAGCTGGAATTGTTTTTCACAAGATAAGCACCCATGCCAGACAAACAAGCTCGAAATTCTGGACAAGCCTTATGCTAAATAGCACTGCAAAAGTTCAACGGCCTCTTTAGCTGATCGGTCTGCTGGCACCACTACACTGGCACTATTGTCACCACATTCATCGCTGGAAGGTTGATCCTCTTCTTGCACTTCGGCAATCATTTCCGCGACAGTCTCATCACGACAGGTACAAACGTTTCCATCAATTGATTAGTAGTCCTGCAGCGTGAAAGAGTCACAGGGCATGACCTCAGTGATTACTGCCTGAATGTCGGCATCAGCAGGGCTCTCTTCTTCATCAGGTGCTCTTCCTTGCACTTGAAAGCCAGCATGATGAAAGCATCTGTATATTGTTGTTGCCTTCACTTGCTCCCAAGCACGGGCAAAATGTAGATGGCTGCCAATAAATATATGCTGTAGCATTTCCCGCTGTCTGGACAAAGCAGCAATCGATGAAGCAATATTCTGCGGTAATGAGCTTTAATGTTCTGAATAACTCTTAATCTCTCGGCTGTATCACTACCGTTGCATTGGCAGGCAAGAACTCCAGAGTGGTGGCTTGGAGTCTTTCAGCCTGACCGTGGGCTGGGCAATTATCCACAATGGAGACAGCCTTCCTGCCTTGCCTCGTAATTCTTGCGTCTTCTTCCCGTAGCCAGTTTTCGAAAGTGGCCATGGTCATCCACGCTTTTCCGTTCGCATTTTACGGGAAAGTGTCAAACAGCTTTGAAACAACGTGGGTGTCTTAATTTTTCTGTTACCAACAGCTTAAATTTCGCATCTCCTGCTTTGTTTGCACCCACTAGCACAGTGATGCGATCTTTACTGCGTTTTCCTCCTCTACAGGCTTCGCCTTCCTTTGAAGGTGAGAGTCTTTGATGTGAGAGCCCTATAAAAAAGACCCATCTCGTTGACGTTGAAGACGTATTGTGGCTCAAAGCTCATCAAAATTTCCTTAAGCCGCCCCTTTTGCCAGTAAGTGTAAATGTCCCTGTTGACTGCAGCACTCTCACCTGAGATTGCTTTGAAGATTAGGCCATTGCTTTGAAGATTGCTTTAAAGATTAGAGCTTTCTGCTGGAGAACTCGTCTTGGTGGGCAAATTGTAACTCCGTGCACACTTGAACCACAGAAAAATAACGTTTTATAGTTGTTCACTAGACGTCATCCGCAGTCGTTTAGATGTAAAGGTCCCGTTCTTTACAGCGCCTTCAATCTTTTCTCTGCCTTTGCAAATCCATGACAGCGTCGATTTCAAGATGTTGTATTTTTTCTCTACTTCCGTATTGGGCAGGCCGCTTGGATCGAGCTCCTGAAGAATTTTCAGCTTTTTTTCAAGCGAGAGTGCATGGTGCGGCCGCTTCCTTTCCATCAGGCTGAAATCACACCGTGATTCTCCGCACTTAGCTGCACGAATAGGCCTAACACACAACTCACTCGCCAACTCGGCTCCCACAGCAATTTCAAGCTGGAATGGCTACTGGGTTGGCTTGTCTCGAAGTGCTGTCATGGTTGTGAGGCTACCTTTGGCCTGAGCGAGTCTATGTTGTGTTTAGAGTTTGCGCCGTTTAACCGTAGGTGACCAATAAGCACCGTTTCAATTAACCGATGAATTTTACTGCTCAACACATAGAAATCCAGCATTATGAGCCCGTTTAGTTCCGTTGATGAGGCCTTGTTGTTTAGGCGATTTTTGTTTATAGGAAGTTCAGTGTATGTGGCAAACGTTTTGAAATTTTTCATTTTGTTGACGAATAAAATGGTTTCATATACGTCAATGGAATGTATGTGGTTTATATAAATAAAGTGAATGCCATGTATGTGGTTGATATGAAAGGTTTTTAAAATTATAAAAACAGACAACAATTTAAGTGTTTCATGAACATCTGGATTTATTATTTCACAAAAAATTTACGTCCCCACCCAGACTGATGTGCAGACGTGTCCACGTCGGTACCTTCAGCCCTAGTCTCATGGCGTCATAGTCGACCTTCTGGACTGCCTTTAGCTGATCTTGATAAGAAGCGCTTTGCACCATCTTCTGCCAGTAAAGCCATTGTTCATCGGGATGGGATAGCCTGCAAAATAATTAGATTTGTTGCTTGGTGTACTGGTGCATAATAACATAAGAATACAATAAATGTTCTGTCCGAGTTGACCATATGCATGTACATGCTGAACTATGTTTTGTTCTCAACGTAAACCTCAAATTACAGCCTGTGTCAAACTATTGGTGCCACTTCATCAGGCCTCAATTTTGTTGTCTGTGAATTTGTACCTATAAAATGTACTCATCTTGCATCAGAAACTTTTCCTTACATAAAGCAATGAACACCATGTGGTAGCATGTGGGGAGACCAGTTGCTGTACACGTAATAAAATACAGCAGTTCATGTTTTTCTTTTCTTAAAGGGGTACTGACACAATAACTTTGGCCTGGCGTTTTTCTTATGCAATGCGTTGCTGGAGCATGTTAGTCCTGACACGACACATCATTTGCTGCAGCACACGACAGATAATCAATCCATCATAATCAATGTAAGGTCTGGCGTCGAGGCCATGGGAGCGAGTCTACTCGGTCTCAAAAGGGCGCGCTTCCCAAAAAGCCGATTCTCGGGAGACAATAATCTCGGCATAAACGCGCCCTTTCTAGCAAGATTGCCGCGGTCAGTCGCCGCTTTTAGCAACCAGATAAATGGTCCCCGGACTGCGGATTGTCGGCGGGTGACGTGAGGACAGTGCATAGCCACCCATCCGTCAGGATTAGAGTCCGCGGGACGGCTGTCGTGCTGGACAGCGTAGTCATCTCGCGGTAATACAGGAGGCCCGCAGCCGAAGGGTGCCACCATTGTGTGCGTTCGCACAGTTCGCGCAACGTTGTATGCAGGCCGGTTCTTTCGTCCCTCTCTTTCCGACCGAGCAGTCGAGTGCGGGAAGAAGAGAGTGAGAGGAGGGGACGGCAACAAGTGTTTTGTCGGTCCAATATATGGACTAAATTGCTTTGGTTGGCCGTGAGGAGAATCGGGAGGGGCAACCGAGGTACTAAAACCTGGATTCCGAGTCCTCGTGGGGGTTGTGGTCGCAGCAAAGAGTGCTCTGCACTATCGGCTCTGCCGAGGCAACATGCGACGGTTCCGACGGTGAAGTCTTGTAAATATGTACATAAGTTTCTGTATATAAAGTCGAGTTGGTGTAACGTTCGAAATGTGCTGGCTTTCATCCCCGAACAAGCAGCAGCAGCCACGACAAGACAAGACGGACACCGAGAAGCAACCCACCTTCCATTCCCTTCTGTAGCAACAGCCGCTACGCAGCTGGGAGAGCTCTGCTCAATGGAACAGAGGGTCAGGGTAGAAGGTTGAGTTTTACTGGCGCAGTCGACAGGATAAGGCAGCATGCTAGTAATCGACGGGTTACTTTATCATAAGGATATGGTGTTGACGCAATCGGTAACGCAGCTGGTGCTGCCGGAATGCCGCAGAGAGGAAGTTTTGCAACTGGCACACGAGTCAAGCTGGGCCGGGCATTTTGGTACCCGTAAAACGTGCTCTAGGATCAAGTACAGTTTTTATTGGCCAGGCGTAGGAAACGACGTACGACGGCACTGCAAACGTTGTCATGGCTGCCAGGCGAGGGCAGACTGGTGTCGAGGGGACAACGTCCCGATCGAACCCCTTACGAGACCAATATATCTGTTTCACCAGGTTAACGTGGACGTTATTGGGCCACTGCAGCCAGTATCAGGCCGGGGCCATAAGTACTGTTTATGCGTCATCGACTTATGCACGCGCTGGCCCGAGGTGGTGCGTTTGCGCTCATTAAGCGCTAGGGCAACCTGCGATGCATTACTGGCAGTATTTAGCAGAACAGGCATACCCGAGGTTATAGCGTCCGACTGCGGCACTAACTTTACAGTGGCATTGACAAGAGAGTTTCTGTCGAAACTTGGTTGCTCCCCTCGATTTTCCACGTCGGGGCACCCTGAGAGCAATGGGGTGGTCGAGCGATGAAACAGGACCTTTAAGAACATGCTATACCACATAATAGAGAAGGAGGGTAGGAATTGGGATCAATTTGTGCCTTTCTTACTGTGGGGGTACAGGGAAGTCTCACACGATACGACCGGAGTAGCGCCTTTTGAGATGCTGTATGAGAGGCAATCAACGGGTCCGTTAAGTGTACCTAAGAGGGCTTGGGGGGGGGGGGAACTGCAGTGCCGAAGAGTTGGGGGCGTCGCCAGCGGCGTACATGGAAGAATTACGAGGGCGGCTGAGGCACGCGGCGCAGGTTGCGGAAATGGTCAGCTCGAAATCGCAAAACACCTACGCTGCGCAATTCAACAAAAAGGTGAAGGCAAAAGAGTTTAACGTCGGTGATTTGGTACTGGTGTTTGATGATCAACGACCAGGGAAAATGTTTCCGAAATGGGAAGGGCCAGGCAGTGTCACCGAGAGATACCGCGAGCATTCATACTTCGTGCAGATGCCAGCAGGTAACCGGAAACTGGTGCACGCGAATAAGCTGCGCCCATATCAGTCCAGGGTTGTGTCGGTAGAAGTATTGTTCGAGGAGGACGGTGATTTCGGTGAAGTAGAGTGCGCCCCACAGCCAGGGACAATGCTTAGTGAAGCAGTTTTTTTATCACGCGATATGGTAGCCCATTTGGTAGGACGGGAACGTGGGGTGATCTGCAAAGTGTTCAAGAGGCATGTGGAGAAGTTTGGTGGGGGGCCGACGGTAGCGGCAGCAAGGCCACACGAGATAAGGTTGCAAGACGGGTTTCTATGATGAAGCCCGCATCTGTACAGGGTACCCAAAAGCTTACAGGCCGAGGTGGGGAGGCAGGTAGACAAGCTGCTCGAATTGGGGTTGATGTTTCCGTGCGAGAGCCCGTATGCCCATCCGCTGGTATGCGTTCCAAAGAAAAACGGCAGCATGCGACTCTGTGTCGATTTTCGGGCATTATTCGCGGGGACGGTGGCGGACGCATACCCAATGGCCCTTCAGCAAGAACTCATAATGAGCATAGGAAAAGCGAAGTACATAACGCTGCTCGACCTGCGAAGAGGTTATTGGCAGGTACCACTCGAGTCTTCTTCGCGCCTGCTGACAGCGTTTGCGTGTCACCGCGGACAGTTTGCCTGGATGGTAATGCCCTTCGGGCTTAAAAACGCTGCTCAAACATTTCAGAGGGCAACTAACGAACTGCTAAGGCCACACAGCACGTACTGCTGTGCATACCTGGATGATATAGCCGTTTTTAGCGAAACGCTCGAAGAGCACGCGGAACACTTGGGGCAGGTGTTTGAGACCCTAAAGCGGGTTAAACTGAAGGTCAAGAGGGATAAGTGCCAGATAGCTCGTCCATCGATCCGGTATTTGGGACATGTGGTAGGGTCGGGACAGCATCCACCTGACCCTGAGAAGCTTGCAGCGATCAAAGGTTTAAAGGCGCCGGAGACTAAAAGAGAACTACGCAGCGTACTGGGCCTGTGTGGCTACTACCGAAACTATATGAAAGATTACGCAGAGGTAGTGAGGCCCCTGACAGAGCTAACAGGGAAGCAAATCCCGAACCAAATTTCGTGGTCCGCGGAAGCTGAAAGGGCGTTTCAGCAACTTAAGATCGCGCTGTGTGAGGCAGCAGCATTATCGACCCCAGATCCCGAGAGGCCGTGTTGGCTGTTTACAGACGCGTCCGCGGTCGCGGCTGGAGTCTGCCTGTCGCAACGTGCAGACGATGGTACCGAGATGCCGATCGCATTTGCGAGCCACAAGTTCTCCCCAACTCAAACGCGCTGGTCGACTATTAATCGAGAGGCCTTTGCAGTCATCTGGGGTCTGAAAAGGTTTAATTTCTGGCTCTTCGGCGCACAGGTTACCGTGGTGTCACACCACAACCCACTAGCTTTTCTCACCCAGACACTCTTCTTGGGGCTAAGCTTACCCATTGGGCCTTGGCGCTTCAGCGGTATCATGTAGTGGTGCAGCACAGGAAAGGCGTCAAGCATGGCAACGCAGATGCGCTTTCGAGGGTGCCTAATGAGTGCTGGGTAATCGGCAGCGGTGCTCCGGGGGTCGAGACACTAGAGGACTAGGCGCGTGGTGAACACTCAAGAGTGACGTGCGCGAACCTGTGGACAATTGAACAGCACCACGCGTTTAAAGGTCTATGAGCCTCAGTGAAGTGTATTGTTTCTCTTGTGCGTGTGTGTAGCATGCAGGAGTTATTAGTATTTTGGTTGAATTTGAACAGCACCTTGTGCGGAATGGTGTGTATGTGTTTCAGTGAAGTGTTTTCGTGTGTATATGTACGACTGTAAGCATGTAGAAGTTTGTTGTTGTTTGACTTGCCTGCTTTATACATTGTACTTGTTCACACAGTGACCTCGTGTCGGTTTTTTTCTTTTTTTGCTATGTGGTGGCGTCCGTTTGGTGGGGCCCCAAGGGTTAAGCAGAGAAAGTATTGCACGCGTTGCCGAAATGCCTCTGGCGTTCAAGGAACTGAAAGTGTGGCCACAAGGTTGGGAACGTGCGGCGCCATACCTTTATGTTGTTATTCGCGTAGCTGCATTTGAGCGCTTGCGCGAATCTTCGAAAAGGCGTGAAAGGTCTGGCGTCGCAGGCCATGGGAGCGAGTCTTCTCGGTCTCAAAAGGGCGCGCTTCCCAAAAAGCCGATTCTCGGGAGACGATAATCTCGGCATAAGCACGCTCTTCTGGCAAGAATACCGCGGTCAGTCGCCGCTTTTAGCAACCAGCTAAATGGTCCCCGGACTGCGGATTGCCGGCGGGTGACGTGAGGACAGTGCATTTGCACCCATCCATAAGGATTAGAGTCCGCGGGACGTCTGTAGTGCTGGACAGCGTAGTCATCTCGCGGCAATACAGGAGGCCCGCAGCTGAACGGTGCCACCATTGTCTGCGTTCGCACAATTCGCAGAACGTTGTGTGCAGGCCGGTCCTTTCGTCCCTCTCTTTCCGACCGAGCAGTCGAGTGCGGGAAGAAAAGAGCGAGAGGAGGGGACGGCAACAAGTGTTTTGTCTGTCCAATAAATGAACTAAATTGCTTTGGTTGGCCGTGAGGAGAATCGGGAGGGGCAACCGAGGTACTAAAACCTGGATTCCGAGTCCTCGTGGGGGTTCTGGTCGCAGCAAAGAGTGCTCTGCACTATCGGCTCTGCCGAGGCAACATGCGACGGTTCCGACGGTGAAGTCTTGTAAATATGTACATAAGTTTCTGTATATAAAGTCGAGTTGGTGTAACGTTCGAAATGTGCTAGCTTTCATCCTCGAACAAGCAGCAGCAGCCACGACAAGACAAGACGGACACCGAGAAGCAACCAACCTTCCACTCCCTTCTGTAGCAACAGCCGCCACGCAGCTGGGAGAGCTCTGCTCAAGGGAACAGAGGGTGTGGGTAGAAGTTGAGTTTTACTATCAATATATTTGCTCCTCATTATCAATTAGTTTAGGTATGAGAGATTTTCAAAAACTGAGTGCAATTGTCGCCACCTAGCATGTGCAGCTCTTTACTACGTAAGCACACAGAACTATGACGCACTTCCGCATGGTTCGCATCAAGAATTACTTTCGAATAGGAAACAGGACTGGAATGTCGCCAAATACAAAATTTTCTAAGCTTGCGCAACGCAACGCGCTCGCAACTGGCTGCCTAGAAACATGAATTTAGGGAACTAATGCGGCAAAAAATGGCGGCTAAGACGTAATCATAACTTGTTTTGTTGACCGCAGCGTGTTGACGTGAGGGAAGTTGGGGGTCACCTCGGCGTCCTCTCTGGCGGAGTCTATAGCGCTATGGAGTCAGTCGCTCTCGTAAACTTCAAAATTAATTTAAAATACCTTCCAAGCTACATTCGTTGTTCATATCTTGTAGATGGTTACTAATGTTTACGAGAATGGACCCCGCAGAATATGTCGGCACCAAAATTTCGCGTCATTACCCCTTTATTGCATGCAAGTGTAGCTTGTGGCTTGTTCTGTGTCTGATAAAGCCTTGTTATGCCTTGCTTTTGGTTTTATAATCATACCCACGTTACATTATGCGACAAATTATGTGGGCATGACGGTGGTACATTACAGATAATTTCAAAGGGGATCATCATGCTTTCTGGTCAAGAAAAATGACTTCAAGCATCAAGGCCTTTGCAGTAACCCTATCTCCTGAGATGGCACTTACAGCTACCGTTGTCATCTATGACTTGGCGAGAGGCAGCGAAGTTGTTGCTGAAAGCCTGATTTTTCCTGTTAATGGCATATCCAGAGACAGGGTAATCTTGCAACTAAATCAAACTGCTTTTGTTGGTATTGGCCTGGTATGATCTGTGCGCATCAGCCCTGGAAGTCATACAACCATGATTATGACAGGCGTTGCCATGGGTCAGCACACCTTTTCAATTCTGAACATTATAAATATGAGAGGTTTATGTGAAAAAGGTTATTTTATATTACATATGGCAATTGGTAATCAACATTTTGGGGAGTGTTACAGTCTGGACATAGTGTAGTGGCAAAGCAGAGGCTTTTGAATAGAACTGAAGTGTTCACAAAATACTGTATTACAGTTCAACATGACCCTCAACCACCAACCGAAAGAACAAAACGGGACACACTATTGAAGTAGCCACCTATGGAGGCCCAAGAACATACGTGGCATTGTCTGCTGTTGACCGCACTCTCTACAACATGCAAGCAGGCACCAAGACCAGTTATTCTGAGGTAACATTATTGCATACACCTTTTCATTTGCTCATAAAAGGAATCGTACACATCATTTTAGGTCTGAACATGTCGCGCCCTCTAGCCAATGCTTCTGTATGGAGCTTGAAAAAACGAGAAGAATATGTGGGTCAGGGAGGCTACTGGGAGACAAGGTCTTTCATCCTCCATCTGAGCTGTCTAGCCTAGACCAGCAACTGGCTGGATCTCGCAATGAAGTTGTTTCATTCGTTCCTTGTGTTTTGAATGCATTTCATTAAACATTCATGTATTCTTTTTATTATAATAAGGCCAGCAGGTTTTATTGTGCATCAGAATGAGACTTGTTAAATGAGGCACTTATGAAAATTAATTGAGAGCAGCTCAAACTTTGTACACTTTTTCAGAAAATTTATTTACTTTGTCATTTGGAAACCTTGCTTTATTTGTCTTCTTACTCCCAGAAACAACTAGGCTTCGTTGCATTGTTTGCAAAGCCAGTTATATAGCTTATATTAGATAATATAATAATGCCACGAAGAGTCACAAGTACTGGGGGGATTTATTCAACCACCGGGTAGCTAGCTCTAGGACGATGCGTCAGTTGTGGCTGGCTCTCGAGCAGAAAAGACGCACGCGATCTTCTTTTTCCTCCAGATTGAGAGCCGCTCTTGCTGTCGACCCACTACGTGCTGGTGGCATTATCCCCCCTTCCGAAAAGAAAAAAAAACAAGTCCCCAAAAGAGGAAAGAAAAGTACATAACAGCACCGCGATGCTACTACATAGGCACGTAAAAAAAGGAAATTCGGATAAAGTGAAAGTAGAAATTAAAGAGCGTGCCATTATACGGAACGTCAATGAATGAGAAAGCGAGTTCACAAAAACAAACAAAAACACAAAGAACGCTGTACGGTAGAGGAAAAGTTACGAGCAACACGCAATAAATGGTTTCATGCGCAACACATGAACGACGTCCGGCCTCAGTCGTGTCCTTCTCCGTGCATGGAGTGTTGAGTCCGGAACCACTTCGTAGTTCACGTCACTGACGCAGCGTAACACTTTATATGGACCAAAGTACCGGCTCAGTAACTTTTCACTAAGGCCACGGCGGCGGACGGGTGTCCACACCCAAACTTGATTTTCGGGGTTGTAGAACACTTCTCAGTGGTGGGTGGTATAGCGTCGAGCGTCTACCTGCTGTTGCTGGCCGATGTGCAGTCGCGCGAGCTGCCGGGCTTCCTCAGCACGCTCTGCGAATTCTTCAGCGTCAGTTGCCAACTCGTCTTCGTCTTGACACGGTAGCATAGAGTCTAGCATGGTCTGCCCATCGCGGCCCAATGTTACTAGCGTCGGTATGGACCTCCGTGTCAGCATCATCGTCGAAATCAGCGAGAACGAGCACTGATTGCATGCGCTGTCGCAGCTCATCAAAAGCTGCTTGTTGCTCGTTTTCCCAGACAAACGGCGTGTCGTCCCTTGTAAGACGAGTCAGAGGTTCTGCTATCTGTGGAAAGCCATGAATGAACCGGCGATAGTAGGCGCACAAACCAAGGAAGCGCCGGACGGCTTTCTTATCGACAGGAGCTGGTAATCGGCAACAGCGGCAAGCTTATCCGGATCGGGCCGAATTCCTTTCGGCGCTAACTATATGTCCAAGCAATTTTCGTTCTTTATAGCCAAAGTGGCACTTCTGTGGCTTTAGTGTGAGGTCCGCCGATCGGAAAGCCTCCAGCATGCTGCGCAGGTGGTGAAGGTGCTGCTCGAACGTGGTAGAGAAGACCACCACATCATCAAGGTAGACAAGACAAGTCTGCCACTTGACCCTGTGAGGACAGTGTTCATCATTCGCTGGAAAGTTGGCGGCGCTGAACACAAGCCAAAAGGGGGCACTCGAAATTGGTATAGGCCGTCTGGAGTGACGAAGGCTGTTTTCTCACGGTCTAGCTGATCTACCTCGATTTGCCAGTACCCGCTTTCAGATCGAGAGAAGTGAAATAATGGGCACGACGAAGTCTATCCAGGGAATTGTCGATACGTGGCAGCGGATACACATCCTTTTTGGTCACGTTGTTAAGCTTTCGGTAGTCGACGCAGAAGCGTAGTGACCCGTCCTTCTTTTTGACAAGTACGACTGGAGATGACCACGGGCTATTAGATGGTTCAATAACGCCATCACCAAGCATCTCGCTGACTTGCGTACGTATCGCTTCACGTTCTTCAGCCGACACGCGGTAAGGGTTCTGGTGTTTCGGGCGTGCGTCCTCGTACGTGATGATCCTGTGTTGAGTGATGGACGTCTGGCGGATCTTTGAGCAACTTGGGAAGCAAGACCTGAACTCGAACAAGAGCGCTCGTAGTGCAGTCTGGTTATCAGTGGACAAATCAGGATTGATGTCAATATTACTCATAGACGTGTCGGCGGTATGCAGTAGTTCTGATGTGAGACAGTTGGTGACGTTTGCTACTTCGTGGGCAAACGCTATCGAAGTTGAACGAAACAGATGTTGATGCTCGTTGCTAAAGTTGGTTACGAGCGATTCGGATCGGCCATCACGAAGGTGTATTACACTTCTAGCTACACAAATGCCTTGCTGCAGGAGGTGTTCTAAATTTGTCTCGGCCACCACATCGCCATCGCCCAAACCACAGCATGTTACGTCGACTAGAACACTTGCTCGTGGTGGAAGCGTCACGCTCTGTTCAGAAATATGGAGTACGTCGACACGCCTTCCGTCATCCTGCACGTTGATTGCTCGCTGGGCTGTGAACGTGACGCGACGCTCTTGCAGATCAATAATAGCTCCATTTTCCTGTAGAAAGTAAACACCCAGAATGACGTCACGGGAGCATTCGCGTAGAACAAGGCAGCTTGCTACGAATGTATACCCTTGAATCTGTACTCTAGTTATGCAGGCACCCAGTGGAGTAACGACGTGGCCACCAGCTGTCCGAATCTGCGAGTTATGCCACGGCGTGATGCATTTCTTCAGCTGCGTTGTCAGTTTCCCGCTCAGTATCGAATAGTCGGCGCCGGTGTCCACTAACGCATTAACTGCACAACCATAAATTGTCACTGATATGTCGAGTGAAAGTCGGCCATCCTTTGCAGCAGTATGTGATGTCAGACCGGTTTCTGTACGGTTCTGCGTCAATAGGAAGTCTTCAGCGCTTCGACGTTCAGCGACCCCGCCCCAAGAGGTCGCTTGCGCTGATTTTCCCGGTGGGGGCTGGGAGACCGTGTGGTAGAATGCCGCTGGTGCGTTGATGGAAATCGCCTCGGTGACGGAGAGCGCGACTGGCGCCCGGCAGATGGTAGTGTATGCTGCTGGGAGAGGTAGTTTTCGATTTCGCGTGGTCTCTGGCCACAACGGGGTGGCGGTGAGTACGCAGAGAAGCCGCGAAGCCCAAGACGGCGATATGGGCACTGGCGGTACAAGTGATCAGCTTCTCCGCAGTGAAAGTACAGAGGCCGGCGATCAGGTGTGCGCCAAACATCAGACTTCCGAGGAGACGTGCACCGATCGTTGATGTACTGAACTGGTGGCACCGAACGATGGGTGACAGAAGCGCCAGGGACCAAGGGCAAGGGCGGTGGCGTGTACGTGCCTTCGTAGTACGGTATGTGCTGCGCTGACTGGAGTGAAACAGCAGGAACAGGATGGACCAATAATGGTGGCGATGCAGCAGGGCGTTTCAAGGCTTCCGCGTAGGTTGTCTCACGGCGGTATTCAGCAGGAGCTGTCGCAGCTGTATCAGGAGACAAGATTTCCCGGAGGGCCTGGTGCAGCTCATCCTTGATCACAGTTGCAATAGAGCTAACCGTAGGATGAGGTGTTACACCAGCTTTTTGCAACTCTTCACGTACTATATCACGGATGAGTTCACGGGGACAGTCGTTGCTGGTTCTAGTGGCGGTGAAAATGTTGGCAGTAGACATTCCACTGACTTGACTGTCGTATTGGTTGAATCGCTGCTGCAGCATTTTTTCCATTGTCACGGCCTCGGACAAGAACTCCGCAACCATCTTCGGAGGGCTGCGCATGAGGCCGGCAAACAGCTGGTCCTTGACACCACGCATCAAGTGACGCCACTTCTTGTCCTCCGTCATCCTTGAATCGGCCCGTCGGAAGAGGCGCGTCATGTCTTCGACGTACGTGGTGACAGTTTCGTTTCGCAACTGGACGCGGGCCAGAATAGCTCGTTCAGCTCGTTCTTGGCGATCAGCACTGGCATAGGTCTGCAGAACAGAAGTCTACGAGAGAATTCGGGCCACGTCGTCAGCTGCTCCCCTCAGTTTTGATACCACGTACGTGCCCCGTCTTCGAAACAGAAATACACACGACCCAGTTTCGCCGCGTCGTGCCACTGACTCAAGGTGGCTACACGCTCGAAGTCCGCCAACCAGTCCTCAACGTCCTCGTGCTCCATGCCATGGAACGTCGCCGGTGCCCGTGGGCTTTCCAACGTATAGCGGTTCGACGTCGTGCTTCCCGAGCCAGTTGACGAGGTTTGCACCGAAGCGCTGGTCATGTTTGTCGACGTGGTGGGAGCAGTATCGTCGACTTCCGGAGGTAATCTCCTGATTCGGCGGCTGGTCCGATGCACGGGAGTATTGACTGTCACTGGACTCGTATCAGGGCTTCCTGGGGGGGGGGGGATTTGCAGCATCCGTGAGACTACCCAGCACTTCCACCAGTTTGTCACGATGAGTCACAAGTACTTGGGGGATTTATTCAACCACCGGGTAGCTAGTTCCAGGACGATGCGTCAGTCGTGGCTGGTTCTCGAGCAGAGAAGACGCACGCGATCTTTTTCCTCCAGATTGAGAGCCGCCCTTGCTGTCGACCCACTACGTGCTGGTGGCAATATTTCTTGTCCAATCTGTTTTCTCACTATTTTGATGAATATTTTGTAAGTAGGCCATTTTTATCTGCCCTTTCAAACTATTGCATCGCAAGCACGCGTGAACCTTTTGAGTGCCGAATACTTCTGAGAGGGTTATAATAAAGAATCGCATTTCCACACAATGAGTATTGTGTACAAAAGGAGCGGTGTGCCACCGTGCCAGGTATTTGGTCGAACAGCTTAAGGAATGAACTTTTGTTTCCTTGTGGGGCCTCCAACACGTGAGCACTTCAAACTGAAATGTGCTCGCCTGTAATTCACTGCAGTATTATACAAAACAACGTGACCAGAATATCAGAATACACGCTGATGCTCGAGCGACGGATGTTAATGGAGACAGTCTCAATTCCCGACTACTTCGCGTTCGAGAATTTTCCATGCATATGTAAAGGGTGGAGTTCTATTGAACTACTGAAATGGGTGACGCCCCTTTCAACCTTCGTGATTTTCTCTGGTTTCCGGAAAAAACATTCCCAGATAACATCAAATATAAAAAGACTCAAAAGTGAAAGCCTATGACATCTCTTGCACGTATGAATCCGCATTATTCATAATTACTTGTCTTAATCTACTATAATGCATCCCATTAATGGGTTGACTTCAATCGGGGTTTCTGGTTCGAGTAGTACAAGACGACACATGAATATATGAAATTCGAATCCTAGAAACTCTTGGGTCAAGGCTCGGCTCTTACCAATAATAAGTGTGGGCTGTCGACATGACAGAACCACAATATATATGGAGAGAAATAAATTTCATTATTTAGATATGACATAGAGCTCCACCAAAGTAACGTCTTGGGAATGTTTTCTATTTCGGGGTTCTTTAACGTCCACTCAGTATACTAGTTTCAAGTATCTCTCCTCTATCAAAATACGGTATGCGCGACTAGACTTGAAGATGCATCTTTCGGGTCAGCAGACGCGCATCGAAACCACTGCACCACCGCAGCGGCCATAATAAAGGATTCATCCTTAATGAACCGAGTTTGTTTTCACCTTTCTTCCTCGGTTCTTTTCTGCAGCTGTTGGACGTTTGTTGGTTTCATGCATGTTCATAGACCCATGATACTTGGACCGAGGATTACTACGTACGGTAGTTCGGCAAATGAGAGCGCGAAAGGAACACTGCTGGCTGAGCTTATCGATTGCCTAACTCGACATTCAAAATGTGATCACGCCGCGGATCGCCTAGGAGTAACGTGCACTATGTGCAGCACGCCGAAACCCGCAAATGATGTGCTCTCGTCACATTAGCGCTCGGCTTTTTTCATTGTCTTCACAGCGACTACAGATGTGACACCTTGCGCCGTCCGCATTGTTTCGAGATGCGCGCCGTTGAAATGAGCGAAAGGGCAGGCTGCCGGGTGATATGGAACGAGCGTGCACAGTACGCGCTCCCGGCCAGAGCCGTGCAGCCGCCAGAAGGCGCAGCGACGCGCCTCGGCACGCGCTCCCGTGGTTTTTAAAATTATGCACTTTACTGTTCCATATTTTTCAATTCAATAAAGTGTTTCTTGAGTTCAAGCACTTCATTGTGAATGTTCTCTTGGCCGTTGAGCTCTTCTTCATATAGTTCTTTCTGGGTGGGGCCAGGGTTTGTTTCCACGTCACCGCATAAAATCAACCGACAAGCACGAAAACACTCATCTGCCATATTCCGACCACGCCGAGGGCAGGGCAAGACCAGAATACAGCGATAATCACTACGAAACGAACCCACGTTGGAACTAACCCTCATGAGGCACAACATAAACGTAAGTATCATGGTCGCGCCAAGTCCGCCGTGCCCACGAGGGTCGAAGGCTTGCGGTAATCCTTTTATAGCGATGTCCAGCGATGACGTGGCTCTGCGCTGTGCACCGGTAGCTACTCATAGGTGGCCTCCTGTGCTGTGCGCAGTAAGTTGCGCTATCGTGCTTGGCGTGTAATTCAGTGATAATGGCTCCATGCGATGACGCATTGGCATCCGTAGGTCCGCATCGCTGATACACAGTTTGCTGATTCGCAGACGGTCAGCTGTACTGAATATGGCGAATCCGAGAATGCCCTGCATGATGCATACTATAGACGTAAATGCCATGGTCGCGCCGGGCCCGCCCTGCCCTCGAGGGTCGAAGCCTTGCGGTGATCCTTCTATAGTGATGTCCAGCGATGAAGTCCAGCGATGAATGGAAAAATGGTTTCTGGTAATTTTCGTATCAGTACTCCTTTTATGCTATACCTGTGAGCTTATGCGGGCTGTCTACCAACCAGGAAAACCAGAAACTTTGTTGGGGATTTAGAATAGTACGTATGTTCCTCATTTTCAACAAAGCAGTAGTGAAATATTTTGACAGGAGCACAGATTGGCTCAGCCGTTTAGGCAGGTAGCTTTGGTTCAACTAAGGAACTACTCCACTCACAATTTTTAATGATTTTCTGTTTGCATGAAAGTGTGTCTGTTTCGTGAGATTTTGTGTTAACATAGACTGCCTTGTCATGAATCAACAGTTTAGTTGCCCAACGAATTTTGGATGCATTTCTTAAACTGGAGAAGTTGCCACTGTACAGCTGACACAGAGGATACTTTAAATGATGTGTGGCGCAAACATACAGTGAGAGGAGGAGCTGGATCCCATGAGAACACAAGGGGCTGACACTTTGAGGAAGGCACTTGAGAGGAAGCATGTTGCTGCTTTTTTATGGGAGCTTGACTTCAAAAAACAGTCTTGGCTATGCCAAAAAACAGTCTTGGCTGATGCCAAGATGCAGTTGTCTCTCACGCAAACCAAAATAAACTCTTTAACGCTGTAAAACACAACACTGAGGCATTGTATGTCAGGATGGCTGAGGGTGACTATTCAACTCTTGGAAAACAATTTCAATTGTGGCAGTGCCCAGGATTCATACCATTGAGGCTGATAGAAATAGCTCACATTCAAAAGTGTTTTCGTTCGTGCACTGCCTGATGATTTTTTTGTATTTTTAAATGCACTACTGAATTTTATTGGGCATTGCTATTTTTGTGAAATTATTTAAGAAAATATCTTAATGTTTGCTGTGCAATTTACAAACTCCTCCACTCTCATTTTGTTTCGAATGGACAAAAGAATACTCCTTACTGTTCAAGGAAAGAAGTTAAAATTTAAGAACTTGTTTTCTATTGTTGGACACATTATTATGTCAACTAACAGACAATGATGCCAAGGAAAGTACAGGGGTTGAGATTATTAGTATCGTAAACGTGAAAAAGGAATGTTCACATTTACATTACAATAACTGCAGTCGGATCTTCAGACATCTACCTGCTTACCCTATGTAGAGACTGCAGGAGCCCAGCAAAAAATGTGGAAACAGAGAGGGGGCTTTTTTAGTATGCATTGTGCACAATGTGGCTTATTCAGTTAATTGAGAAGATAAGTATATTAGCAAAGAATCCTAATGACAATGCAAGACTTATCACAGAAACTCTAGATATTGCTGAATTTGGCTCTGTTAGTAAGCCTTCAGTAGTTTTAACTGATAAGGAACTTGCTTTCTTGCACCCACACATGCAATGTTCTTCTTGACCGGGCCATTTCTTGCTTTGCTTTAGAGTGCTTGCTCATGTTGGCTTCATGTTTCAGTAGGGCCAATTTTTTTATTGTATGCTGTCGTTATTTATCACATGCTGTCGTTTTTTATAAATTGGTTGGTCTTCACACTCAAACTTTAGTTGGAAGTCGGGACTTGTATTTGTTAGTCTCTTTTCAGTGTCTTTTAAGCTGTGGTCACATTTGGTATGCAGAAGCACTCGGAGATGACCTGCAAAAAACAGAAAGTTTATCAATTTTAATTGTAGACACCATGTTAGGCTCTAAATATTCTCCCTTAGTTTTTTTTGTTTTTCTTCCTTCCAGGTGCTTATCACGCTGGCTAGCTCTCCAGACTGCAGATTCGTCGTGGTTGGACCCTTGAGGCGAGTCAACTCCTATGCACCAGTAACCTCTTCAGGGGAACACCAGCCCTTGATTTTCATGAGTGTTATTCAGTGCACTTGGATTGCTTGAGGCATTAATATAATTGACAGCCAGGGAAATTTCTTTTTAGTTCATCTGTAATAGACGAACAAGGAGATCCTATGCAATCTAAATGGAGTGCAGAGAATTTCACTGTTACACTCACTTTCTTTTCTGGTAAAAAAAATTGTGCA
This sequence comes from Rhipicephalus microplus, assembly GCF_043290135.1. Classification (NCBI taxonomy): domain Eukaryota; kingdom Metazoa; phylum Arthropoda; class Arachnida; order Ixodida; family Ixodidae; genus Rhipicephalus; species Rhipicephalus microplus. The sequence goes on from NC_134710.1 coordinate 81,775,655, forward strand.
AATATAAATGGAGCTTCTGTACAATGCTGTGCACCTCATTTTGTCAGCGCGGCTCATCTCAGGCCAACAGCCTAGGCACGTAATGAAACACTCTACGGTGATTGTGTTATTTTTTTAGTGGAAGCTAAGTGAAAAAGTGTGTTAATCGAAAAATATTTAAATGGGGTGGTGACACAAAAACAGGTTTAACTTCATGTTTTAATTTTCTTTTTTTCAGTTTTGCTCACATCAGAACTGAAGCCTTTCGTGTAATTTTGTTAGTTCATGAGTGCAATTTAACAGAGCGATGTGCAAGCTCTTGCATAGGCAGTGTATATTTCGAGCATTAAAAGTTGATCCTCTTTCAGATCAAGCCTGGAAAATCTGCTGTTGTATACAAGCCTATAGTACCCATGCGCACTGGTACGATTGAAGTCACTATTCTTGCTAAGACTCAGATTCCAAAACACATGGTGACACGTTGTCTTCTTGTGGAGGTCAGCACTTCATCTCTTTGCCATCGCACAGTAGGATATTTGCGTTATCTAGAAGTGTTTCCAAGTTTTGGTTTCTCTGTCTTTCAGCCTGATTGAATTCCTCAACATCGGCACACTTCCTCCCTTCTGGATTGAACTTAGGGAGCGTACTTAATCAAGTACCTGGACACAAACATCACTGAAACACCCATATTGCCCTTTCAACAGGGTCGCTTGTATAGTGTTCGGCAGTAACAGAGCCACCTTGTCTGTAGTCGGTAAGTGCAGTAAATTGTTGTAAACCCAATAGGGGCAACTTTATGATTAACTAACCAATGGTTTAGTTATTTGCATGCTGTTTTTCAAAAGAATGGGAAGCTCTCTGATAATGTAGGCAAGCACTTATAAAAATGATAAATCTCATAAATGTTTTATTGAAAACCTAAACTTCAGCATTGACATTGAATCAGTAACCTTTACCTGTGAAATATGCTTGAGGAAACATTGACATTGGATGTTTGAAGAATTGGCTACCTTTCTAGACTTCTAGATGTGTCTGGAAATGATGCCATGGGACTTACGTATACTCCGCCATGTACACTCATATTCTCACTGGTAAAACTAAACAAATTTTCTAAAGTGGGGGTTTATGTGATTCTGTAAACACCTGATAATACTAACAGAAACCAGCTTAGTATATACTGACTGCATATTGTAGCAGCAGCCGCATTACATTGTCAGCTTTTTGTACTATACGAAATGTACATTGTGAACTTACAATATACATACTACTTTTCAGGTGATGTTGTTTGACCAGCATTTCCCACATTGCCTGTCAATGCCAGCACCTTGCTGTCAAAGCCTTTCTACTGTGGCGAACAGAACACGTCCAGCTTTGCTGCAAATTTGTATACGTTGCTGCACCTTCGATTAACAAGCCAACGTGATATTCATCTGTAGAGGCATGCATTCAAGTATTTGAATCCCGGTAAGTCATCGTGTGACAAGTTTATAATTTCTGCAATACACAGTGAAACCGGGGAAAACTTTGAATGCTGGATAATAGAGGTAGCTAACCTATCAGAATGATGATGGAAGCTTTCAGGTGTTTTGTTGGCATAGTCAACCAAGTGTTTCGTACGTATTATTTTTTGTTATCAGTTAACTAGTCAATACTTCAAATTTCCATGGTTAAGCACAAAGACTACTAACTCCTAAAAAGCACACAGGACCACTGCTGAACACTTTACAGAGGTGTGTTTGCGTGTGTGCGTGCATGCATGCTTGTGTGTGTTCTTCAGTGTTCGTATTTGTGTGTCTTGGAAATGTGGCACCAACATACCAAAACCAAAGTACTCCCGATTTTTGCTTACTCATTACGCTTCACTCCCATATCATCATTGCTGGGACTGAAATTGTTGTGCACAGAAGTGCAGGTTGGTACTGCAATCTCAACTTTCTCCTGACAGGCTGACAGCGTTTTGTGCTCGAGCGTTCCACAAGGCAATATTTCAAGATTGGGAACAGGTTTTGTACATCAACCACTACGGTCATTTCAAAGGCCATTGCCTGGCTACTGGACAGGCCGTCACTTGAGGGTTCCTTCCATGAGACATCGTTCTATGCATACCATCGCAAAATGTCTCTCCTGGTATGATGTTCGTTTTTCTTTTAGCTTCATGATTTTGCTCAAACCAGTAGAATCATGTTTTTTGTACACTGAGTTTTTACTTTCAGTCCGAGAGGCTAGAATACACTGTACGGTTTCGCAACGTGTCTCTAACCGCCCACGTGCTCATCACATTAGCCGAAGTTAGGGATATAAGAGGCGTAAGTTGTTCCCCAATCAAACTTTTCATAATCTGTTAGGGCTAAATGAGAATCATGAAATCGGTTTCAACTAATGAACTCGTTCGAAATCCCATTTTGGGAATTCCTATGATAAAATTTCATGCGTCATTTGAAAACATTGTTCCAAAATTTTAATGATAGTGCATCACTGAGACATCAATTTCTCAAAAAAATATCTTGTTTGAACGACAGCTATTGTACTATTGCAAAATTTTCAGCACTTTTTAAATTCAGTTTCTGACTGATTTTAACTACAGTGTAGGTCATGTTTACTGTAAACAAGAGGTAAAAGAAGATACCTGTAACTCTGCTTATATTTGACAGATTTGGAAAATTTTCCTGCAAGAGAATTATGAGGTGGTCAACTGCTTGAGTGTTGTCATGTAATGATTACTTGAAAGGGTGTTGCAGGGCCTCTTTTGAGGCCAACTCCGGCGATTTTTCGACGTCGGTGGATCTCAATGAAGTTCACTGGGTACGTTAATTTGCACGTTTTTACCATCCATACCAAATTGCAGGCTTGAGAATTTCACAGATTCTTTTCAAATGCATTTCATAGGTTGCCTTGAAACGCTCACCTTGTTTGCCAGAATTAGTGGCAACATTGTGTGTGTGACGTTGAGTTTTGCTTGGCAGAAGCGACGAACCGATGTGCTACCGCAGCGCCTGCTTCTCTGCTATGAATTGTATCGGTTTGGCCGGCGCTTCCTTGGTTGAGCATGCGATTTCCTTTTTCGTGTTGGCGGGCGTGCGAAAGGTGCCAAGTGGTGTTGCGTTGTCAGCCACACACGATTTGTCATATATTCACTATAACAGCGGGAGCGTTTTAGCCGATCGCCGCGGACGGCGTGGACAGGTAGTTCTCTCTGGCGGGGATTATGTGCAATCAGGCAGGTTCTGGCAGCATCAGGCAAATCTTTAGGTCACACGTAGAAGCGCACTCAGTTGGTTTTCGGTTTAGGTATTGCTGTTTTTCGGTAATGAAAAATATTTTCGCATTTTTGAGCATTTCAGTTATTGGGTGCGTGAGAAAAGTGTGTAAGGAACATAAAAGCACCATTATCTTGACATGGTTAAAGCATCGCCGAAGTTGGCCTTTAAGGGAGGTTAGCCACTCATATTTCATTTTGGAATTTCTAACTTATTGAACCTGTTGGGATTAGGCTTCAAAAAGATTCTTTCATTATGCAGGTCAACTTAATTAATTTTCTCTTTAGGTTGTATCAAAGGGGTCAATATATTGAGTGTGGCTTATGTTTGCAAAATATTTAGTAAAATACACACAGTTTACGTCTTTATGACAAAGAACTCACAACAATGGCGCTGCGTGACCGATGCCATGCAGGAGTTCGGAACGCGTGCATCCACAGCTCGGGGCGCTGCAGCCCCGAGCTGTGGATGCACGCGTTCTGTGGAGCTGTGGATGCACCTGGAGCGCATTCTGCACCTCATCCAGACGTTGGAGGACCCCTCCGAATTGGCCATTGTAGCATATGCGCTCATTTTGGTCAACAGTGCTGAAGGGAACATGGCCTTCAACCTCCTCGATGAAAAGAGTAGGGAGACAAGTATGTGCATGTTACTGGTGCTGTTCAAGCAAGCTGCCTATTTCTGCCTCTATAGCCTTTAGTTGAACGCCAGAAAGAAATTGAGTACAGATGGCAACCATTAGACAAGAAAAAATATAAATCAGTAATATTGTGCTCATACTGGCAGCTATGTACTTAATTACCACGCTTAAGAAGTGCTTTTATATACAGCAGAATCACGATAATTCAAACTCCAATAATTCATACTTTTTGGTCAATTCAAACAAAATTCAATTGTTTGGTTGGCCTTCTATTCTTCAATGTATTTGAAAACCTCTTAATTCAAACTCCATCAATCGGTATATTCATACTTTTTTGCAGGTCCATACCAGAAAATATCAGCTGCTTTCCCACTACTATTTCAAATTTGTGTGCTTATAAAATCGTAACATTCTAAAAATGAAAAATGAGCACCTGAGGCCTTCAAGGAACAAGGCTTTGCAAGTGAACAACTGTTTGAAACGAAGCACAGACACGCATGGTATGTCTTCTCAACTGGTATAGAGAACTTTGCACTGAAGGCACGTAGCTATAGCAACGGAGCAATTGGCGATGAACGATTTATTAAAAGGTCTGATCAGCTGTAAATGGCCAATATAGTTGTGAAATTTACACCTCTTTTTTCTGTTCACTGCATGTCGTTAGGGCTTAAAAACACCGAAAAATTTTATTGTTTTAAAATAATGCGTAATCATACTGTTTATCTCTTATCCAGAGTCAGCTATTCGAGAACTTCTCATAATTCACACTTCTTGATAGTTCAAACAAAATTCAGAGGTCCCTTCGAGCTGGAATTAACGAGAGTCGACTGCATTATTACACAATATTGCATTCACAGGCCAAATGTGTATGTGATAACAAATTCTGCCTTCCAATGAAAGGTGCTCCAACTAACTTATTTCTCTGAAGTTTATCTAGCGGATGAGAATACACCCATGTGTTTTTCTTGCTTAAAAAAAGTTGTGACAGTGTCTAGGTATTCTTGCATTTAAAAATATGATTATAAAAAATAAGTACGTAAACAAAGAGTGTTGGTGCATAAAATGTTTGTATCAAGTTGTTTTTTTCTCTGTGTTAGTTATGCTTCATGTGGAATGCAGAAGTGATGATATGCACATGTGAAACAAACATAAGGTTTTATGAATCGTGGGTTTCAGTTCTACACAATAATGTGATTGCGGTCTGAGAAAGTGTGCAACAAGCCCTCACTGAGGTCGAACTTGGAAGTGTCAATCTTTAAGTGAGAGATGTTGGTCAATTAAGCAGCTTTTACTCTGATATCAACGGTGACACTTCAGAGCAGAATAGATCTAAGAAATTTGAAGTTACACGAGTGCCAATGATTAGAAAAGCACAGATTTACAGATGAGAAAGACTGAGAGAGCCCTTTTGCTGCCCACATATGTGTCCTTTCTTTTTTATTGGTGCTCATATACCTTCAGAAGTCGTACCAACTCTCCAAGGAATTTATGGGGTCATATAACTGACCTTTGCCTTACCCACTATAGTGTTTATTTTGGATGCCTGAGCACTCACAGTCCCCTGTGAAATCCCAGTTGGCTACATCCATACAAGTGAGGCCATCACTTGTATGGCATCCATCACACAAGTAATGAAGCATTCTGCACTCATTCCACAACCCACATTTTACCCCCGGTTGTCAGCTCAGAAGCTCTGTGTGTGCATGATTTCCAGCGTGCACAGTTGCTTATTTATGTGCACTTGCTTTACTGTCACACCTGTCCCGTTAATTAGGGAGGCGATCGCCGGGCTAATTCTAAGAGTCGAAGTATCGGCCCTCCGAACCGCACCACGAAAGCGTGGACAATTTAGGAGTGGTCCTTATTGGCGCGCCAGCAGACGCCGGCTGTGGCCCAAAGAACAAGTCAGAGCCGAGAGTTGATAGACAAACAAATTATATTCTCAATAATGGCAGATCGAAAACAATACACAAAAATGCACACTCCACAATAGTTGCATACAATGTGTCACCAATCAAACCAATCAATCAACGTACTACACAATACAATCAGCCACACTTGAAACAACGGACACGGACAACAATACGCACTACAATGCAGTCGCATGCATTGAACAACCAAGACACTTAACGACTAAAGAGATAGAAAACCTATTCAGTCCAAAGTTCTTGGAACCAAAGTCTAGATGATACTCTTCCGAGAATCACTCACTCAAAGTCCAGCGTTGTTGTCGTTCCGCAGCTCTCGAAGTTTCTCTTCCAGGAAACCTCCCGTCTTCAATTGGCCACTCTTCCAACTTCAACTTCTTCGCCGGAACACGTCGGCTTCACACACGCAGCTGTTGCCCCGCGTCTTCGCTCGATAGCGGTAAACACACACTCTTGCCGGTAGCCCGAGTCGTCACCCCTCAGGTGGAAATCCTCTTCATCTCCGGCTTCGTCCCTACGGACCAAAACCTTCGCCGACTACACGGCGCAATCTCTACGCGCTCTGGCGCTCACTTCCGTCTCCTCCTGCTTTCTCGTCTCGGCTGCTCGATTAAATACGTTCCGCGCCACCTTCCAGAAAGTTCTCCTCATTTCGTCGGCGCGATGCGCAGCGAAAGCTGGGGAGAGGTGCGAGACGGTTCGACTGCCCTCCCCGGAGGATGATTCAACTCGGTATGACCCCGCCCCGTTCGTTCTAGAAAAATCGCGGGCTTGCTGGGCCGCCGATGCGGGGTGAAGAGGTTCGTCTGCGACGCCACGCTTCCGCGGGGAGAGCGCGCGCCCGGGGAGCCTTGGACGTTTGCTTTTTTTTTTTCTTTTGACCTCGCGGCGTTTGTCCCGCCCGTTGTCGCAGGAATTTGGCGGCGCGCTCTTTTTTAGCGCTCGTTCTGTGACACTGCCCCCCACTTTAAGAATATTATCTCATAATATTCAAAACCACACAAACGAGCGCGAACAGTCACCACACATTCTCACAGACTGTAACACAATCCATCGCTCGTGACACGTCACATTCACAATATATCACTCAATACAATCTTACATTGTAGTTCAATTCCACAACACATGAAATATAACCACAGGCACATGGGTACAACACTCCACCACACATTCCCAATAATACAAATGTACAAAGTTCTCCCATTACAACAATGGTACAATACTATACATCACATCACAGCACAACACTTCGACACTTGTGACACAGGATAACACAACATTAACACAACATATGGCACTCAGCACTGCCCATGCACATTAAGATTCGACCTCAGCACTTATCCTGAGTACTTCGAGCAGCGCTTGCGCCCCTTTTTGCGGTGCTCGCTTGATCTCTTCTTGTGCTTCCACGTTCTTTTTCGGCGAGCCCATTCCAACGACGATATCTGAGGCGTCGTCTCAGCCATCGTTGTCTCTTCCGACACCGTTAACACGTCATTACATTCGACGGGTCCTGTCTGTTTATTTACCCGCTTGATCATGCCTCTACATTTTTCCCGGCTGGCCAACTCCGTCTCCTTTACACTGTCGGTCGGTTGAGGTCGTGCCGACGTAAGTCCGGTTGCTCGGCCCGTGAACTGATTCGACACGATCGTCTTCTCCTTCGCTGTCTCTTGCGCCGCAGCTTCACCTTGGGCTCGAGTGATATCCGTCACGGGATGCTCCTCCACTGTATCTCACGGCCGCTGGGTTGGCGAGGGCTCTATCTTCGGGTCTTCTCCCAAACATTCTGGATCACTTGGCCCTCGCGCCCCGTCGATGTTTCCGATGACAAGGTCATACAGGGGGGTCGTCATGCATAACGCAGTAACCTTCCCGCTGAAGTACGGGGTTTCAACCTCAATTTCTGCTTCGGGAAGCATCCGGACCGTACGGTCAATTAGGCAAACCGGTTTCGTTCTGCCTGTCAACTGTCTTTCCCGTACCAAATTTCTCCTCACGATAACCGTGGAGCTACCGGTGTCTCTTAGAACCGTAATCTTCTTGCCTGCAATCTTTCCAGGAAGCGTTGGCATTCCCTTCGTAACACCGGTTGGCTGTTTTGACATTACCGCCCCCACAATAGGAATTTTCTCCCCATTCTTCAACTCTACGAATCCATCAGTGACGGCATTATTATCAGATTTCGGTGCTGCTTGCACACAGGATACCTGGTGAGTTTGACTCACTCCGTTCCGACATGCATCTGCTTTGTGCCCAGTCTGACCACACTTGAAACATTTTACAACCATAGGGCTCGTAAAGATCGTTCGACAGTTTTTCGCGCGATGACCCACTCGGTTGCACAGAAAACATCGCGGAATGATCTCTTGTGCACGCTTCTTTTCTTCGGGAGCCAATTTCTTCGAATCATCGGGACAATCCTTCTTGACCTTGGCCAAATTAGTTCCACCTTGCGCTTCCAAGAATTGATCAGCCAATTCAAGCATTCCTTCAAGTGACTCAGCCTTCCTCCCTTTCAAATACAACGACAGGCTTGGGTGGCAACTAGTAAGAAATTGTTCTCTAATTAGGAGCTCTCTAAGTTCATCGTACTCCTGCGCTGTCCCTGAAAGTTCAATCCATCTGTCGAAATAATGACAAAGTCGGGCGGCATACTGCGTAGCCGTCTCACCATCAGCTGGCTTTCCTGTCCGAAATCTGTCCCGGAATCCTTCCACAGTGAATCTAAATCGCTTCAACAAAGCAGCTTTCACCTTTGCATAGTTGGCTGCATCGGTCGGCGTCAGCCTGCCGTACACACTGAGCGCTTCACCGCTCAAGCAAGTACTCAAAGCAGTTGCCCATTGGTGTTCCGGCCAATTCTGGCTCTTCGCAATCGTCTCAAATCGGTGAAGGTACGCGTCAAGGTCGTCCTTCCTTTCATCAAACGCTACGAGCAGCTTGCTTGGGTTCAAGCGGAAGCCGTGATCTTCCCGTTCGCTGCTTTCAACTCTAGCTTGGACGGGAGTTTCGCTTCGCTGTTGCAAACGGAGCCGCTCGAGTTCAATTTCGTGCTGCCGCTGCCGTTCCCTTTCAGCCATCTCCGCTTCTCTTTCTTCTTTCAGCTGGCGCTCCCTCGCTTCTCTTTCTTATCTCGCCCTTTCGGCTGCCAACTTCTCTCTCTCCAGCTCCAACTTCAATTGCTGCTCTCTTTCTTCTTTCAGCTGTCGCTCCTTTGCCTCTCTTTCTTCTCTCGCCCTCTCAGCGGCCAGCTTTTCTTTCTCCAGCGCTAACTTCAATTGTTGCTCTCTTTCTTCTTTCTCTCTCGCAGCTGCCAACCTGTCTCTCTCCAACTCAGCTGCTTTTTCTTCCTTGGCCCTCTCAGCTGCCAACCTCTCTCTCTCCACCTCAGCTTCTTTTTCCGCTTTGGCTCTTTCGACCGCCAACCTCTCTTTTTCCAGCTCGGCTGCTTTTTCTTCTTTGGCTCTCTCTTTTTCTTCTTTTTCCTTCTGGGTGACCCACTTCCGTAGTTCGGCGCCAGAAAGACCCATCTTTTCACCAAGAGCAACTAACTTTTCGAGATCCATTGTGTCTCGCAACTCGCAACTAAAACCTTGCCGCGTGCAAAAAGTATCTGCCTAAATCAGTCTATCGGAACACTCCCCTACACTCGTTAACGAGAACACTGAACAACACACAAAATCGTTCCGATAGCACTATCAGCAACTCGAGGCTCTTTCTCACCACTTTGGACACACTGTGCACCAAAAGGTCCTGTTTCGCGGACGCCAGATTAATTGTCACACCTGTCCCGTTAATTAGGGAGGCGATCGCCGGGCTAATTCTAAGAGTCGAAGTATCGGCCCTCCGAACCGCACCACGAAAGCGTGGACAATTTAGGAGTGGTCTTTATTGGCGCGCCAGCAGACGCCGGCTGTGGCCCAAAGAACAAGTCAGAGCCGAGAGTTGATAGACAAACAAATTATATTCTCAATAATGGCAGATCGAAAACAATACACAAAAATGCACACTCCACAATAGTTGCATACAATGTGTCACCAATCAAACCAATCAATCAACGTACTACACAATACAATCAGCCACACTTGAAACAACGGACACGGACAACAATACGCACTACAATGCAGTCGCATGCATTGAACAACCAAGACACTTAACGACTAAAGAGATAGAAAACCTATTCAGTCCAAAGTTCTTGGAACCAAAGTCTAGATGATACTCTTCCGAGAATCACTCACTCAAAGTCCAGCGTTGTTGTCGTTCCGCAGCTCTCGAAGTTTCTCTTCCAGGAAACCTCCCGTCTTCAATTGGCCACTCTTCCAACTTCAACTTCTTCGCCGGAACACGTCGGCTTCACACACGCAGCTGTTGCCCCGCGTCTTCGCTCGATAGCGGTAAACACACACTCTTGCCGGTAGCCCGAGTCGTCACCCCTCAGGTGGAAATCCTCTTCATCTCCGGCTTCGTCCCTACGGACCAAAAACCTTCGCCGACTACACGGCGATATCTCTACGCGCTCTGGCGCTCACTTCCGTCTCCTCCTGCTTTCTCGTCTCGGCTGCTCGATTAAATACGTTCCGCGCCACCTTCCAGAAAGTTCTCCTCATTTCGTCGGCGCGATGCGCAGCGAAAGCTGGGGAGAGGTGCGAGACGGTTCGACTGCCCTCCCCGGAGGATGATTCAACTCGGTATGACCCCGCCCCGTTCGTTCTAGAAAAATCGCGGGCTTGCTGGGCCGCCGATGCGGGGTGAGGAGGTTCGTCTGCGACGCCACGCTTCCGCGGGGAGAGCGCGCGCCCGGGGAGCCTTGGACGTTTGCTTTTTTTTTTCTTTTGACCTCGCGGCGTTTGTCCCGCCCGTTGTCGCAAGAATTTGGCGGCGCGCTCTTTTTTTAGCGCTCGTTCTGTGACATTTACTATTGTCTTGGATTTTGATAGCATTAGGCAATCAAATAGTCCAAAACAAAAAAAAACTCAGTTGGGCCTACTATGAATTTTGGTGGTAAATTAGGCTTTTCTTGTTGCAGCTGTGTGTGCACGCACGAGAGAGATACAGTTTGGGTTTCCAATTCGTAATTTTGCCGATTTCAGCAAAGCCAATAGAGGGTAGTAATCCCTAAGCCTGACCCAATCATCATAATAACATTATCTGACGTCTGTGGTACAATAGTGTTCATGCTGAAATGTACTTGCGCTTCTGTAAAAAAACATATTAGTTTATTGCTGATACTCAGTCATTAGAAGCGCCTCCTTCAGTTTTTCAGTGCCCGGGGGAAGGAGCCAATTTCATTGGGAAGCGGCCATCGGTGCTCGTGCAGCGTTTCGCCGCCAGGCGCCGCAACTAGAGTACAGATGCCGCTGCGTCGTCTCTCGCACAGACGAATGTCGTGGCTGCATTCGAAGCTGCTACACGGCTCATTTTTCGTATCTAATCGCATTGTTTTAGGTGTAAGGAAACTTGGAAGCGAGAATCGGGAAGCGTTCTAGGCACTCAGCTCATTTCAAAGGCTTGAGTCGTTCGCGAATACTTGATTGAGGCGCTCGGGCACCGTCTGCTAGCTAAGCCGATTCCAGATAGCTCATGCAAGTAATCCACTGAAGATTGTTTTGTCACCATGGCATTCGCTAGACTAAGAGTTGCTTTTTTGACTAACTGAATGTAGATTTTTGAGAAAAGCCTTTGCCAAGAGCTAATACTAACAGCTTAGGTGCCTAATGTTCCCCAATGCTTGCTACTCTCTAGTGGCGTAGCACATCATGCACAAGCTTAGAGTTCATGCACTAAATAGCAGAAAATGTCACTAGACTGCTTCCAGGGATACACGTTATCATCCGTTCCCTTCGAAAAGCCTGACTTGTTGCCACCGAAAAAAAACAAGTGTTTGAAAATGAGCAACTATGGCAGGTGATTTCACCGTTTGAGAGCTTAAATAATCAAGTCATCATGAAATGGACAAGAACAGCTCTATATGCGGCGGGATTTCTGCAATCGTTGCCTGTGTTTCGAATAGGTACTGTTAAAGTCTGAATTCTAATGCCGACTCTCAACTGGAGCCAAGATGACGGGCATGAACAATGCGGCGTGTGGTCAGTTGCTTGAGCTTGTCGGTGTATTCGTTGACGGATTGGCTGCTCAGCTCTGTTTCTTTCTGCTTCCCTCTGGCATCTAAATTTGGTAGGGAGCAGAGTAGAGGCCAAATGGCTGTGTGGTGCCCATGGGATACCATTCAGCTTAGGGGCGTAATGTTAGCGTTGTACACAGCAGTGATCGTGAGCCAGCGTTGCTACTGATAAAGAAATTTGTTGACGGTTTGGATGCAGCGCGCTCCCGGTTAGTGATTCTAATTGCCATGTTGCCGATTGTGACGTGTAGTCTTCAGGCGTCACTACTCATAATGTATAAAATATACGGGTTTAAATGACGGCTACATATCAGAGTGTAGTACGAAGATTTATCATGAGACCGATTTTTCTGCCTGATTACTGCAGGTGTGCACGCTCCCCCGAACCCCAGCAGAAGCTGCAGTTTCACGGAGCTACAACCATACAGTACATTAATGTGATAGCTTTAAGCGTCTCACCAAAAGTGAAAACCGATCGCCGGCGGCGTCCTGCGTCTTCTCGCGTCGGCAGCGTGAACACGAGTGATGCAAGCAATCATCATTACGTGAAAACGTCATCATATGACATCACATTTCACAAATTTTTGTGAACTATCGGAAGGTCACATAACTTGATGGCGTCCTATAACATCTTCGCTTGGTCGAAATGGGCCGATCATGAGGGCAGTGCATAACCAGCTGAGGGGCAGAAAGCTAGCTTTGTCTCCAATCCTTGAGGAAGTAAGAAAATTATGTTGGGTGCAGAAATATCCTGGAGGGAAATAGGAAACATTTAGTGCATTGAATCGGAAAAAAACGAGGATAGTTTTTGCTTTTCAGTTATCCCAAACTTCCATAGAAATCTCAGTGAAGGATATTGAAAAATCTTGAAGTTATCATCTCCGAATTCCGCTTCCGTGTTCTCATATTAAATTTTATTTACAAAGTTCTGGTCTGACACTCTCCCCTCTTTGTCCGTTCTGCGAAGAATCGGAAACTATTGAAGACTATTTTGTCTCATGTCGTAACTATGCAGTAATAATGAAAAGACTTCTAGCTATTCTGTTTGCAAAGCTAGGTTTAAGTTTAACCACAGAAACTGTTCTATATTTTGGAGCTTCCGTTTTGGGAAATAGCCACAGAGATGTATTTAATGCAATTTGCAATTTCGTTCGAGACACTAAACGTATTTTAAGATAGGGCCTCCTTTAACAAATACTCAAAAAAAAGAAGAGTTGCGAAGTAATTTTGAAATGTCAATAAATATGAGACATACATCACAAATTAATCTTGTTTGGCACACTCAGCTGTCTGGTCGTCTCCCAAAATGAAGGTACATGTATTAGATTAGTGATTATTTTATCTTATACTCTCTCAATCTTTGTTTTTTTTTTCTTTTGATACTGTCTTTCATCTACGTCTTTACTTTTTTTTGTAAGGAATAGTGCGGTTATCGCTTATAGGATATGTGATGACATTTATTGGAGCAGAGAAGTCGCAACTAGGTCGCGACGGAAAATGGGCGTACGGCAAGTCTGGCAAAGGCGGCACAAGCTCTTGCGCAAGCAGAGCACGGGGCTTTTCGTTATCTTCCGAAGGCGCATACGCGTTGGTGCGTATGCTCCACTACAATACCCCCGGGGTTAAGGGTAGCTATCCTGACAACTCAGGGAGTAGGCACAATGAGGGGCTCGTAGTAGGGCTTGAGACGGTCGACGTGTACGGTCTCGCGTCCTCGACAGCGCAAATCTGGTGATTGTGTTAGTGGCTCGATGATGTAATTCACCGGCGAGGTCGCGTCAATGACACGGTACCATGGTACCATGGCATGGTACCGTGTCATTGTCTTCTGGCCCGGTCTTCTGCCCCGGTACCGTGTCACTGTCTTCTGGCCTGGTACTATGGTACCATACCATGGTACCAGGCCAGAAGTTTTGAAGACATGCCAGGAACGTGCGGGGGCACCCAAAGCCACACAAGGGAGCCAGCACGAAACGTAGGAGCTATGTGGTGAGCGTCGTCGTGTCGAGTCTTTTGTAGACCTTGAGCCTCACTTGTCAGAGACCGAGCGAACTAACGGCAGTCTTCAGCGTATCTGGCGACTTCCGAAAGCGGGGGCACTCAAATGCATCAGGGTGGTACGGGAGTATACTGTCGAGTGGGTGGGAGGGTTCGCGGCCGTACAATAGAAAGAACGGGAAAAAACCGGTAGTCGCTTGCGTCGCGGTGTTATAAGCGAAGGTAACATAAGGCATTACAGCAACCCAGTTAGTGTGGTCGGAGGAGGTGTACATCCTCAGCATGTCGTCAAGTGTGCGGGTGAACCGCTCAGTGAGACCATTCGTCTGTGGATGGTATGCGGTAGATTTCCGGTGGATGATGTTGCATTCAGCGAGGATAGCTTTGATGACCTCCGACAGGAACACTCGACCCCTATCACTGAGTAATTCCCGCGGAGCACCATGGCGTAGAATGAAGCTGCGGAGAATGAAGAGTGCAACTTCGTGGGCGGTCGCTGCCGGTAGCACTAGAGTCTCAGCGTAGCGTGTCAGATGATCGACGCCGACAATAATCCACTGGTTTCCAGAGCTACTATATGGGAGGGGGCCATAGAGATCAATAACTACGCGCTCGAATGGGCGAGCCGGGCACGGGAGCGGCTGTAACATGCCAGTAGGGTGCCGCGAAGGTGTCTTGTTCTGTTGGCAAGTGGTGCAAGACTGAACGTAATTCTGCACAAAGCGATACATTTCTCGCCAGTAGTATCGTTGGCGCAGCCTTTCGTAGGTTTTCAGGACACCTACGTGACCACTTTGGGGATCTGCATGGAAATTCATGCAGATGTCAGAGCGCATATGAGTTGGGACAGCAAGGAGCCACTTGTGACCACCAGGCATGTAGTTGCGGCGGTACAGAATGTTGTCTCATAAGGAAAAGTGGGCTGCTTGCCGGCGTAGCGCTCTCGTGGAAAGGACAGCAGACGGATCGGTAAGGTAGTCGACTAACAAGGTAAGGTATGTGTCTTTACGCTGCTCCGAAAGCATGTCAGTGGTGTCGAGTGGTGACAAGGTGGTAAAAAGGGGGGACAGAGAAGCCACATCTGGTGTTAATGGCGATCGGGAAAGTGCATCGGCGTCCGCATGCTTGCGACCGGAACGATATACGACATGGATGTCGTATTCCTGCAATCGAAGTGCCCAATGCCCCAGACGTCCGGACGGGTCTTTCAAGGTGGACAGCCAACATAGAGAGTGGTGGTCTGTGACCACGTCGAAAGGACGGCAATAAAGGTACGGGCAAAACTTCGCAAGCGCCCAGATTATGGCCAAACACTCCTTCTCTGTCACGGAGTAATTCAATTCAGCCTTCGTGAGAGCGTGACTTGCATAAGCGACTACGTATTAGGTTTGGGTGCCTTTTCGGTGTACCAAAACTGCGCCAAGACCAACGCCACTTACATCAGTGTGAATTTCTGTGGCAGCAGTGGGGTCGTAGCGGCGAAGAATAGGTGGTGAGGTCAGCAGGCGACGCAGCTGGTGAAATGCGTCGTCACATGCAGGTGACCATGCAGATATACCTTTGCTGTTGGAAAACAGACTAGTCAGAGGTGCGATGATGGACGCGAAGTCGCGCACGAAGCGACGAAAGTAAGAGCAAAGACCAATGAAACTTCTTAGGGCTTTCAGTGATGTGGGCATTGGGAAGTCGGCGACAGCTCGAAGCTTATCGGGATCCGGAAGAACAACGTCTCTTGTGATAACGTGTCCCAAGATGGCTAGTTTTCTGGCTGCGAAGTGGCACTTCTTGGTGTTAAGTTGTAGGCCTGCAAAAGTTAGACACGTCAGAATCTTGTGGAGACGACGAAGATGTGTCGGGAAATCAGCTGAAAAGACTACGATGCCATCTAGGTAACAGAAGCAAGTTTTCCACTTGTGGGCACGCAATATGGCGTTGGCGAGTAGCGCCGGGACAGGTAGACGGGGCAGCCGATGGTGCTGGCTTGGCTGGGACGGGCTGGTTGGCGACTGCGTCAGTCATGTTTCGCGGTATTCTCTCGGGCAACTTGCGAGAGTGGAGCTCCAGGTCTGCTTTTGGATCTCAGCAGCCTCCACCAAATGTGATGGCGTTTATTCGAGCAGAGAAGTCGCAACGAGCTCGTGACGGAAAATGGGCGTACGGCAAATCTGGCAAAAGCGGCACACACTCTCGCGCAAGCAGAGCACGGGGCTCTCCGTTATCTTCCAAAAGCGCATACGCGTTGGTGCGTATGCTCCACTACAGATACTATATATTTTCTTGGCCGATCGCCCAGAGTGGACATGTGCCATGGATTCCAGACTATAAACAAACAAACAAACAAACAAACAAACAAACAAAACAAAACAAGTCGTCTCAAGTGAATTCATAACAGGACCGGCGAGACTTTTAACTAATAAGAATTGAACAAAAGAAGACAATGTCTTTTTTTGTCAATTATGCAGACTGGTATACAGCAGTATTAGTATATACTGAGGCATGCAAATAATAGGCTTTCAATAGCTTGAAAAATAAAATAAAATGCGAATGCTATAAAACTCGAACGTATATATTGAACCGGTAGCCCAGCTTGACGTACATAGCCCGGTTTTTCATCCTCCCTGCATCTGTGAAGCCGTCAAGAAGCACGACTGCAAATTAACTCGCATGAAAAGACGAATTTGCTAGCTTCCTAATTCGCGTGGCAGTTCAGCGCCAGCATCCTGTAGTGTACTCGCGCAGCGCCATCATGCGGCAGTGGTGAATGGAGGAGGAGCGCGCGCTTGACTGCCAGAAGAGAGTGTTCGTTTGGGCACTGAAAAAAATAGAGGAGGCGCTGGTAATCAGTTTTCGTACTGAAGCACATAAATGTTGGAGTAGCCATGTATTCCTTTCATAATTTTGTGTCTGAAGTACAGATGTTGTCATTTTCAGGTGGCATGAGGTACTGGTCTCACACCGAACTGCCTGCACCTTCAGTAGTGATTGAAAACAATAAACCATACCTGGTCTCGCACCGAAGTGCCTGCACCTTCAGTGGTGATTGAAAAAAATAAACCATACCTGCACCCTCGACTTCCCTACATTTATGATGCATCTAATGTCGAGACCACAGCCTATGGTCTGCTGGTACATGCGGCATGGCAAGCAGTTGTTCAAAAAGAGATTGTATAGTGGCTGAACACACAGCGTCTCTCATAATGTGGTTGGGCCTTGACTTAGGTAAAAATTTCCCTATTCCTATTTCACATGTTACAGGTGAAATTAGCATTTTCACTAGCCTACCACTGAAGCTGGCAGAAGGAATATACAGAGAATAAAGTGTGTTGATGAAACAAGAAGAAAGCGTAGCATACGTCAACAGGTATAATCAAGGTTTCTTTTCACAAATCACATATTATTTGCAAACTTTTTTACTGTAGGAGAAGCAAACATTCAAACTTTCAACATACGAGTAAATGTCTGCTATTTCACCGTAATTCAGATTGAGAAAATCCCATATTCCCTCTAGTTTATTGTTCAATTCTTCTGAATATTCAATGGTAACCAACATGATTTATATGTCGAAAATTAGAGACAGTGATAGATGATAGACGAAGTCAGAAGAGCCTTGGAGAGCATGCAAAGAGGTAAAGCTGCTGGTGAGGACCAGGTAACATCTGATCTGCTGAAAAATGGAGGACAGATTGTGTTAGAAAAACTAGCCAACCTGTTTACGAGGGGCCTACTGACGGGAAGATTATTAGAGTTTTGGAAAAATGCTAACATCATCTTAATACATAAGAAAGAAGATGACGAGGGCTTGAAGAATTACAGGCTGATCAGCCTGCTCTCTGTAGTTTACAAGCTATTCACAAAGGTAATTGCTAACACAGTTAAGAAAACATTAGAATTCAGTAAACCAAAGGAAAAAGCAGGATTTCGAACAGGCTACTCAACAATCAACCACATTCATACTCTCGATCAGGTAATATAGAAAGGCTCAAAATATAGCCGACCACTATATATAGCCTTGATAGATTACGAGAAGGCGTTTGATTAAGTAGAAATATCAGCAGTCATGCAGACATTGCGGAATCAGGGCGTCAATGAAGTATATATAAGCATCCTGGAAGAAAATTACAGGGGATCAACTGCTACCATATTGCTTCATAAAGAAAGCAACAGAATACCAATCAAGAAGGATGTAAGGCAGGGGGATACAATCTCCCCAATGCTATTCACCGCGTGCTTACAGGAGGTTTTCAGAGGCCTAGACTGTGAACGGTTAGTGAAAACATTTAATGTAAAGTACCTTTGTAACCTGCGCTTCGCCGCTGACATTGCATTGCTGAGTAACTCGGGGGACGAATTGCAACTCAAGATTACGGAGTTATACAAAGAGAGCAGAAAGGTTGGTCTTAAAATTTACCTGAAGAAAACGAAAGTAACTTTCAACAACCTCATAAGAGAGCAGCGCTTCGAGATAGGCAATTGTGCACTTGAAGTTGTAAAATACTATGTCTACTTAGGGCATGTAATAACCGCGGAGCCGAACCACGAGATCAAAGTAACTGGAATAATAAGAATGGGCTGAAGCACATTTGGCAAGCACTCTCAAATTATGACAGTTAGATTGCCACTATCTCTCAAGAGGAACGTATATAACAGCTGCATCTTGCCGGTACTTAGCTTGGAAGCAGAAACCTGGAGAATTACAAAAGGGTTCAGCTTAAATTTAGGACGATGCAGCGAGCAATGGAAAGAAAAATGGTAGGTGTTACCTTAAAAGACAAGAAGGGAGCAGAGTGGATAAGGGAACAAACGGAGATTAAGGGTGTCATAGTGAAAATCAAGAAGAAGAAATGGACATGGGCTGGCCATGTAGCGCATAGACATGATAACCGCTGGTCATTAAGGGTAACTAACTGGATTCCCTGAGAAGGCAAGCGGGTTAGGGGGAGACAGAAGGTTAGGTGGGCAGATCAGATTAAAAAGTTTGCGGGTATAAATTGGCAGCAGCAAGCACAGGACTGAGTTGACTGGCGGAACATGGGAGAGGCCTTTGTCCTGCAGTGGACGTAGTCAGGCTGATAATGATGATAGAAGTCGGAACTCTTCGAAATAGTTCTTGTGAAAGAGGTATATAATCTTCTCAAACAGTTCCTGAGCGAAGGCATAGGTCAATACCTATACAGTCGAACCCTGCTACAACGAAACTGACGGGGTGCGGAAAAAATTTCGTTGAAGCGAAAATTTCGTTGGAGTGAAGTCGAAAAAATTTAGCTGATCTGAGCTAGCAAAACGAAGGAACGTTTATTCTCAAAATTCAAAAAGTGTCCACTGCTTCCTATTCTTTCCAAGCAGCGTCACGACGAGATTCTCACCCATGCATAGCGAGGCCATGGTGAAAAGCACACCTAAACAAGGCCTACAACTGCTTGTGAATGAACCAAACAGCTGAATTAACGCGTTAACACCAGCAGCTGTCTGCCGTCAAAGTGCATCCAACAACGTTGAGATGGAGGCAGGGTATCATGGAGCGGTGACTTTTTCCTCATTCTATGCCATTCTTTTCATCCACCACTCTCGGCTAACTGATTTTGTCGATAATGCGGACGAACAGCTGCTCTGATTAGTTACCACAGTGACCTAGCACAAACGAAATGATACGCATTGGCTTCAAAAAAGGCATCGTTCCACACAGCTGCGCGAAATAAAACTATGAACTGAGCGATTAAGCTTCAGCTTCAGATCGTCTGTGGCTCCAAAGCAAGCTAGTGGCAAAAGCAGGGCAGTCTCATTGCCATCGTAATCGAGCAATGGCCGCACCCATGCTTGCTGAATGGCGACGGTTTTCGTGATACCAACAGGTGTTTTAGACTTCGTCGATGTTTTTTCAAGTTCTTAAAATGCATAAATCAATGAAAGACTATGTTACTGTATAAAAATAAATATCCGAGTCTGGATTTGCATCGTGAAATTTCGTTGAAGCGGGATGGCAGAAAAAAAGTGTTCGTTGTGGCGACAATACTTATGCATTGACTCCTATGGACTGCTGACGGGGAACCAGGAATTTTTCATTGTAGCGGAAATTTCGTTGAAGCGGCGTTTCTTGTAGCGGAGTTCAACTGTATCTGCTCATTTAATATTGTAATTCATTTCAAATACAATATTTTGAGGCTGGCATTATAAGAATGAGTGCTGATTTAGGCAAAGTAACCTATTTGGCCCTTTTAATCTCAAAATTAGTACGTATCTGCAGTCCCATATGTTATCACGCTTTCTATGAGCTAACTCAACAACACATGGCATGATCGAACAGAGTTGTTTCTTACTGCCAAGCTACTGCTCAGTGTATCGGATGGGCATTTTCAAACAGCTTTAAAATGAAAATACTGTCAATAAGCCTGTCTCTATCTTTTTTTCAAGACACCACGTATGCTTCACATTTAACTTTTTTTTGGAAATGAGTACTCTTTTTACTGTTCAATTTCCTGGAAATGCTGTTTCTCAAATGCTTTAAACGTTTTCCTGTTCAAGCGCCCTAGTTTGGAAATTTATACATGTATACAGTCGAATTCATTGTATATGAACTCCCCCTTGAAATGTGCGCTCAGCGAACAAGCCGCATTTTCTTTTTTTTGTGCATTTTCGTTATAGAGGGCTAACAACGCCTCCTCAGACAAGTTGGACTTTTTGTATTTAAGTAAGGCCCGCTTGGTCGAAAGTGAATTGAACCACGTTCACAATGAACTCTTGCCATTCCTCTGAAATATGGTACCGCCACATAGAACCAATAATACTGGCTAGTTTCGTGCAGCACTTCGCTAACTCGGCTTTCACCGTCGTTTGCGGGGCCTTTTGTAGTTTAATTTATGCTATTATTTGTGCATTTTTATGCATCCTTCACCCTGGATCCGGCTCGATTGCAGCGGGTATCCTTCAACATGATGAAGGCGGCATTTTTCAAGCAACATGCAAGCGGCCTCCCCATTGCGGCGGCCGGGAACTTTTGAACTACAGCATGGCGCACTTGTACCGCCATCACACCCTGCGGTTTAAACATGTATAGACGCGCAGATATCTGCAGGTGGCTATGATAAGACTGTCCACAATGGGTCAAAATGACACGTTTATCGCCACCGGCCACCTCACCTGCTCTTTTTTCTCATGTTTATCCGTTAGGGCTCTGCCGCAACCACGCGAAAGTCGTCATTCATCAACCAGTCTCTGCAATTACCTATGCATTGATGAACCAGTCTCTGCCATTACTGAAACGTGGAAGACCTTCTGCGGCACAGTGTGGCTTGGAAGATTCGAGTGTCTAAAAGAACTTTAATATGACAAAAAGTTATCGCTTCTTGCATTTATGGCTTCTTGTGCGCAAAGGCATTCTTTGGTTAATCATTGGCAGACCTAGACGCGAAAAATGGCGCCAGAAAAGTTTAAGTCATCATGCTGCCTTTTGTTTGTGTGTGTGTGCGTGCACGCGCGTTTCCATGCGTGCGTGCGCATACATTTGCGTGCGCGTGTTTTCTCCTCTCTTTCACTGCCATTTTGCAAGTAAACAAAAGCCTGAAAAGTGAGCGACCTCACTCGTAGCACCCACAGCCTGTGTGCAGTGCTCGCCGGGGTCCCCGATATTTTCGTCGCAAGTAAACTGCAGTGGGGCACTCGCGAGGGTGCCTCTCTCATGCTTTATCATGCCTTTTTTAACTTTCTTTGCTTCGTATGCGGCATATATTTAGCACGACATACCTGTTCATTTTAAAAGTAGGAGGCTTTGAAAGATAGGACAATTGTAAGGGATATCTGTGAGTGCAACTTTACATATATATATATATATATATATATATATATATATATATATATATATATATATGATGAGATCTAACAGACAGTAATGCCAAGGAATGTACAGGGGAATTTATAAGAACCAATGGAATGTAAATAAGAAGAAAGAAAAGTGGGTGATAAATAACCAGCCGTGAGCAGGAATCAAACCTACGACCTTCGAATAACGCGTTCGATGTTCTAACCACTGAGCTATCACAGCGGCCTTCCCTCCATCCACTTTTTTGGGTTTATATGTGAATTTAGAAGTAGGAGTATTAGCTAGGTTGTATACGAGAGACTATTAATCAGCTGCCCGCTCGTAATAAGTTCGCGTGCTACGTGACGGCCACACATGTGCATAAAGGAGTGTTTCACACTCGTCGCTTGGCTTATAGATGGCGCTGACTGAGACTCCTACTCCTAAATTCCCATATAAACCCAAAAATGTGGATGGAGGGAAGGCCGCTGTGATAGCTCAGTGGTTAGACCATCGAAAGCGTTATTCGAAGGTCGTAGGTTCGATTTCTGCTCACGGCTGGTTATTTTTTCACCCACTTTTCTTTCTTCTTATTTACAATCCATTGATTCTAATGACTTCTCCTGTACACTCCTTGGCATTACTGTCTGTTAGATCTCATTATTATTGTGTCAAAACACGGAAAAACGAGCCCTTATATATATATATATATATATATATATATATATATATATATATATATATATATATATATATGTATGTATACGGAAGCGAGAAACCACGACGTACCAGGAAACACTTTTATTAATCACATACGTTTCGGCTGGTGGGCCAGCCTTCTTCAGTGTAACATGTAATGCAGCTTTCGTAGACATTATATACATTTCTAAAATGTTTTGGGACATGCGAAATAGCAATCGGAAGTGGCTCGACGTGATTATACAAAAAGGCAAAATACATTTAATGTGAAGATGCAATGCGTAAAGTAACATGGACACAGCGGTCACCTTTTATCGTTATAGCGAATACAGTACGAGTGAAAGAGATTTCAAATATAAATATGACGCATGGTGTGGAAAGCAATATGACAACCATGCGTGCAGATTGAAGCGTATGAGGGAGCGGTATACATACTAAAGATAACCAGGTAAACTGAGTTTTTTTAAGCAGAGAACAAGGATGGTTCTGCCGAAAAGAAAAATAAGAAGTAAAATAACAGAAAAATGAACTAGAAATCTCGGAAGGGTATGAGACACCTTAAGTCGTGCAAGGTAGATTAGCGAGTGTGCCTGCGCGTTAGTTTATTCCAGATTTTAGTGTACCGAACTTGTAGATTAGAAACGACTCGCGCATTTCCCGCTCATGATGTGAGCGGAAACCTTATTCCAGTACCGTTGCTTTATTATTGTCGAAAGAATGACCAGGTATTGCTAGATGTTTCGATAGAGGCAGATTTGGAAGGCTTTTAACATGCGACTTGTGATTATTAAACCGAGTTCTAAACGGTGTTTCTGTATGACCAATATATTGTAGACTACAGACATCGCATTCGAGCATGTATACTACGTTGGAACTGTCACAATTTAGGTTGCCCCTAATTGTTGACTGAAAGCCAGTGGATGAACTGGTGACAGTTTGCTTAGTTACCATGTGCGCACACACCTTGCACCGCGAGTTCCCACAAGGAGCGCAGCCATTTTGTTTACGGGCAGCGAGCTTAAAAAAAGAATATCACGGAGGTTACGTGCACGTCTGTACACGACTCTCGGTGGTTCTGCGAATACATTTTTAAGGCGCTTGCTTTGATTTAATATATTATGGTGTTATGGTGTTAATCCGGAGCCAGTGCGCTTCCTTCTTCGCTACGTCTATTCAAACCACTATGGCTCCTGCAACGACTACGTCGAAACATATCTTCTGAAAATTCATATCTTCTAACATAACATATCTTCTGGCGACTCGCAGTTGAAGTACGTCCATGAACACTTCAATCCATCCTGCGAAGTAACCCCGGCCTTCATTTCCCAGCCCGGGCACGAATCACCAATTTACAAGGAATTCTTGACCTTGTGCCCACAACTACCAAAACCCTTGTGCTCCACGTTGGGACAAACGACATGGCGCTCGGGAAGGCGAGTATTGCCTTTACTCCGTATCGGCTATTGCTGGATCAAGTCGCAAATGTCTTGCCTCAGATAACTAGAGTCTACGCCGCACTTATACCTCCTCGAAGCATCAACCACCACCATGGTAGCTGCAATCACGATTTTATCCGTCGGTGCAATAGCGAAGCCTGCTTCTTCGACCACCCACTTCGAGACAACTGCCGTCAGTCGCGAAAAGTCTTTTACGTCGACCACGGCTTTGAATGGCTGCCTCCTTTTCGTGTGTTGGCAGCTGTTGGATTGCATCCCAGTGTTGAAGGCGTTGCCCTTATTACCGCCCATCTTCGCCAACTTTGCTTCAAGCACACCAGAATCGCATCCTTACCATGGCGCGATTTCACGTCCAGTGAGGCTTCGCAGTACCCGACACGGACATTGGACATTTCTACAAGCCAGTCCCCACTGATAAACGCTTCACGTGATGCCGACGTGATGTGCTCCCCTCGGAACACTTCTTATGTCGTCAACGACTGTGTGACGCAGACTTCTCCGAACCTTGGCCGTCGCTACCCATCTAGGAGAAATGCTGACCGGGACACCGGGACCAAGTGACTTCCTGCACCTTTGACTGGTAAAGCTGCCTTTTGTACACACTCTGAAACATTTTTGCAAGCTAGAAAACTAGTAGACAAAAGAATTCGCGCTGAGCTCCGTGCGTCAACGTTATCAACATACCTAACTTCGTCCAAAGTGCCCAAAGGGTTACAACTGCGACTAAACGCAGCTACTTCCGAGCTGTTTTCTCACCACAAGGCGAGATGGCAACAAGTTTTACAAAGTGCTTCGCTAAATTTGACGCGTATTGTTATAGACCATAACAAATCACGCGCTAAACAACTGTTTCAGAGAGAAAGGATTCTGCTTTCGCAGATATCCGCACCGGAGTCTGATCAATTAGTAGCTTACCAGCCAAATAAGCTTGCGAAACTAAATGCAATCAAACAAAACAAGTACATGCGTGACAACATGCTCCCCTCCTCAAGCCATGATATTCGAGCAAATCCAGCCGATAAAAAAGCATTGCCAGACAATGTAATAAATATTTCTTCAGCAAAGCTTTCAGTCACGCAGATAGGTTGTTTATCGAAGGGCCTTAGTTTTTGTCCAGCAAACGGTGGGTTCAATGAGTTTTAGCTCATTAAGGACCTTCACAACTTCGCCGGAAATATGCGCCTTAAAGAATATTTTTACGATCACTTTAGTGACCACAGAAGCGGGCTGCTACTCCCTCAGCAGAGACACTGGACCCCACCACCCCAACGTGATAGGTGCTTAGACCTATATGTTAAGGCTGTACAACAAGATGTCATAGATTCTTACAAAACTCGTTCTCCCCATTGACATAACCTATCAACAACAGAAAAAAGGGCACTCGAGAGCTAGCAAATAACCCCGACATCATAATCAAGCCGGCAGACAAAGGTGGCGCTATTGTCATTATTAATCAATGTGACTATATAAGTGAAGCTTAGAGGCAGCTCTCAGATCGAAACTTCTACAGACCACTCCCTACCGATCCTACAAACGACTACAAGGTCGAATTGCAGGACGCACTCGAACAACTTGTAAAAAATGAAAAGATCTATAAAACGATAGCCCGGTCACTCGTTCCACTCAGCCCTGTTGCAGGTAGATTTTATCTTCTGCCCAAGATACATAAAGTAAATAACCCCGGACGCCCCCTCATGTCTGGCATAGGAACAGTAAGTGAATACTTATCCAGGTTTGTCGATAGCCTCATATACAGGATCCCACCTACTTTCTCGTCATTTATAAAGGACACAAATCACTTCTTGAAAGACATTTTAGACATAGGTGTTCCTGACGATAGCTTTCTGGTAAAACTTGACGTCTCGTCCTTGCACACAAACACTTCACACAACAATGGCATTTGCGCTCTCATCAAGGCTTAAGATGATTGTTGCTTTGACAAGCCAGTTGATGGTGAAACCATTGGTACTCTCATGAAGCTCATCTTAGAACTAAACAACTTCGAATTCAATACCTTGCACTACGCTCAAACAAACGGGACATCTATGGGCACTGGAGTAAGTCCTAACTACGCGAATATCTTTACGGGCCTGTTGGAAGCTAACTTCATAGAGAATTCTCCTTTGAAGCCATGCTTCTACAAACACTTCATCGATGACATCTTCTTGATTTGGCCACATGGCGAAGCAAGTCTTTTAAGCTTCATTAAGAATTTCAACAATGCCCACCCCGCCATCACCTTCACCAATAATTACTCATGAACAACGATAAACTTTTTTGACGTTACCGTCACAGCTAGCGAAGGACGGCTCTCCGCAAATCTCTTTCGCAAACCGACTGATAGGCATCAACTGCTCTATTTCTATAGCAGTCACGTCCGACATTGCAAAACAGGGATACCGTACAGCCAAGCTCATAGGTTAAAAAGAATATGTTCCAACCACGAAGGTTTCCTTTCGAATTGCCAGAATCTAAAACGTTCGCTCATTCAACGTAAATATCCACGGAGAATAATTGATGACGCCATAAAACGCGCTGACAAACTAAACTGAATTGACCTGTTCTGCGCTGACCCCAAGGCGTTGTGTACATCCCAGGTTAACCTTGTGCTCACCCATTCAACGTCAGCTCCAAACGCCAGCGCGATTTTGAAGCGACACCATAACATATTAATTCAAAGCAAGCGCCTTAAAATGTATTCGCAGAACCACCGAGAGTCGTGTACAGACGTGCACGTAACCTCCGTGATATTCTTTCATCGCCTAAACTAACAAAATGGCTGTTCGCTCCTTGTGAGAAGTCGTGGTGCAAGGTGTGTGCGTACATGGTAACTACGCAAACTGTCACCAGTTCATCCACTGGCTTTCAGTTAACAATCAAGGGCAATCTGAATTGTGACAGTTCCAACGTAGTATACATGCTCGAATGCGATATCTGTAATCTACAATATTTTGGTCATACAGAAACACCGTTTAGAACTCGATTTGATAATCATAAGTCGTATGTCATAACCCTTCCAAATCTCCCTCTATCGAAACATCTAGCAATACCTGGTCATTCTTTCGATAATATTAAAGCAACGGTACTGGAATCCGGTTTCCGCTCACATCATGAGCGGGAAAT
The DNA here is from genome assembly GCF_043290135.1 of Rhipicephalus microplus. Classification (NCBI taxonomy): domain Eukaryota; kingdom Metazoa; phylum Arthropoda; class Arachnida; order Ixodida; family Ixodidae; genus Rhipicephalus; species Rhipicephalus microplus. Next base: position 81,802,652 of record NC_134710.1, read on the forward strand.
GCGCAAGTCGTTTCCAATTTACAAGTTCGGTACACTAAACTCTGGAATAAACGAACACGCAGGCACACTCGCTAATCTACCTTGCACGACTTGAGGTGTCTGATACCCTTCCGAGATTTCTAGTTCATTTTCTGTTATTTCACTTCTTATTTTTGTTTTCGACCGAACCATTCTTGTTCTATGCTTAACAAACTCAGTTTACCTGGTTATCTTTAGTATGTATACCGCTCGTTCATGCGCTTAAATCTGCACGCATGGTTGTCATATTGCTTTCCACACCACGCGCCATATTTATATTTAAAATCTCTTTCACTCGTACTGATTTCGCTATAACGATAAGAGGTGACTGCTGTGTCCATGTTACTTTACGCATTGCATCTTCACACTAAATGTATTTTGCTTTTTTGTATAATCATGTCGAATCACTTCTGATTGCTATTTCGCATGTCCCAAAACATTTTAGAAATGTATATAATGGCTACGAAAGCTGTATCACATGTCACACTGACGAAGGCAGGCCCACCAGCTGAAACGTATGTGATTAATAAAAGTGTTTCCTCGTACGTCGTGCTTTCTCGCTTCCGTTTTTACTACGGAGCCAGTGGCCAGTGCGCTTTCTTCTTCGCTACGTTTATATATATATATATATATATATATATATATATATATATATATAGTCATGATGATGATGTGTGGTGTTTAACGTCTCAAAACCACCATATGATGATGAGAGACGCCGTAATGGAGGGCTCTGGAAATTTTGACTACCTGGGGTTCTTCAACGTGCGCCCAATATATAAATATAGTGTGTGTGTGTGTGTGTGAGTGTGTGTGTGTGTATGTGTGTGTGTGGAAGTGTGCGTGTGTGTTTTAGTCGCGGCAGGATACCAGAAACACTGCGCATGTATCAATTTATGAAGTACTAATGTATTTGATTTCTTACCTGCTTCATATTTTACCCACTTGAAACAAGTGAAGCATGTTAAGGCAGTGAAGTGATGCTACTTCCAAGTCGCTTATCATTATTGTAGCTTATGTCATTTTCAAATGGTAAAGTTAAGTACTCACATAACTGCATTCCTTAATCAATGAGTTTGTTGTTAGAGTTTGTTCCTATACACAGCTAAGAAGCTTATTGTCTTATAAATTACCCGCCGCTAAAAGTTCCAGAATTTGTTCAGTATGGGCAGAGTCACAAAGATTTGCCACATGCTGGAGTTGCATTCGTTCTTCTCGTCCCGACAAAAGCGCTTGAAGCAAAGCCGCAAGAGATGGCATGGGAGAACAAAATATGCCACATGCTTGTTGTGACCTTGAGCACTCTTTGTTTCTCTTTTTTTTTAAATATGTGGCTTTTCAGTACGATTGCGCATGTACGCGTGGACATGTCGCAGCCACCCGCAGCGGCCCCAGTAACGACTGAGCAAATTAGTCAATGGCTGCTAAGATAACTTTGACGGAATTTTTGACATTGTGGCGTCTATTGCCTAGAGAGCAATTTTTCTCAGACTTTGAGAACTTATTGTGAATTATGGGTCACGTGCTGCACTATAATATCTAGCTCGCGTATTTTCGGTAGCCTCGACTATCAATTGGCAGCGTTTGCTGGCCATGTTCAAAAAGTGTTGCAGGGCACATTTAAATTTGAAGTGGGGCTTCATAGCAGAGGAAATTTCTTTTGGATGGTGCTTTCACAGCTTAGCACAACTATACTGCAGTGAACTTACAGGCAACTACATGGGGATTAATGGAGACCTATTCGTTTATATAGAATACTTCGAAATAATTGCTAATTTCAATTCAAATTGAAACGAATACGAATACTCTACTATTCATTTGAATATTCTCACAAGCCTACTTTCTACCTTTGTAGAAAGGCCTGGCCTTTCTTCGTCTTCATCCCCGGATCTGGTGGATATATTCCAGCACCATATGCATCGTTTTCACGTCGGTTACCCAGCAGCTCAACCACTTACGAGACGATGTCCAGTACGACAGTAAAAATGTTATATTTCAACACAGTCACACAAGGCAAAAGCAGTGCAGCCCTCGTGACAAACGAGGATGACCATTATGCTGAATAGTATATACGAAGGAAGACGATGAACGACATGACACTCACAGTTAATGCGTTAGCTGATTGAAGAATGGTAGGAAAAGTAGGGATTGGCTTGCCTCTTACCTTTAGACAGCTTTTTGGCCCTCTTTGGAGCGGGGACAATTGGGAAAGGGTAAAGATCATGTAAAGCCTAGTGACAACAGTGAGATGCTAGGGATGTCCACAGGACACCCCTAAATAGATATCGGATATCCACTGCATTTCCCGAACAACAGCGGCGGCATCCCTTGCAGGTCGATTTGACCACACTTTCCTGAACCCAGGGTTATCTTTTGCAAGTCCCAAACAAGCCCCGAAGGACACGCTGTGTACATGAGAAAGAAATGAAGGAATGTCTTTTATTCAGGGTGTCTTCTAAAAGCAGTCTTCTATAGTCTTTTTTTTTTACTCTCTGAAGTTGCATTGTTAGAAGTTCAAGGCATGAATAAGTTTTCCTGTGCTTTCAGATGCTAAATAATCAGTTCTTCTGGACATGCACTGATATAAATAAGAATAGACTGAAGCACACACAAAGTTTTTACCAATGTGCATTTTTATAAAAGAAGTAATCAAATGAACACCTCAAAGCATAGAAAAACTTCTGTGTGGTTTCAACATGTGAAATCGCAACACTTTCATTAAATGAAATTTGACAGATGGCAACATAGAATGCTAAACATCCAGTTGTGCTAGAGAAACACTGAGTCAAGTGTATTGCATTCACACCTTTTTATTTAGGCACATAGCACAAACAACACGTACGTTGCGCACTCCAACTAGATGTTGCATACACTCAATCCTTGTTATAACGTAACGGGATATAACGAAATAATAGATATAACGAAGTAAATAAAATTTCTCTTGAAAGCTCGATTAGGAACCTTGCGTTTTAAACCTCTTTGTAACTAAGTAAAATTGATCGATAAATGAATATAACAAACTAAATTAGTCTATCAAATATTCTATAAAAATGACTCTAGTGTGTTAAGTGTATTGTTTTCTGCGAAATTTGACGCTTGTTCGCGCGGCTCTTTCAAAACTACCGCGCTGACTTCACAGCCACACCACGAGCAGCCGATAGAGCCGTCCTTCTCAGCAGAGAGGATTGAGGAAGCACTCAGCGGGGCACATGACCGAGAAGCGGTGCCGCGGGGCAAGACGATTTCCCTCTCTGCACCCTAAAGACGACGGCAACGACTGCGTCTCTACTGCTACCCTCTGCACCGAGAAAAGAGGACTCTCCAGTGTTACTCGATTAAACTCAGTTTCAAAGCTCCGTATCTCCGCCAGCGGAGGAGGATGGGCCGAACAAGGATCACGGGAACAAGCGGCACTGCAGTCTGATCTTGCACTATACTCTTGAACACTGCGCTGTTCCTCATGCTGCCTTCCCTGTTGTACTAAAAGCTCTCTTGAAGAAACACTACCCATTCACTGTTCATCACACAAGTCTTCGCGACGGCTATCAATCGAGAGCAGAGGGCAAAAAGTTGCCGCAACTTCATCCCCTTTCTCGCATTTTCCACCTTTTCAGAAATCTCCTGATTGGTTTTCTTGTAAAAAAACAAAAAAGAACGTATATTTACGAACATTAGCTTCACGTTCTCATGATGAGCGGTATAACTCAAAAGATGCAGTGGCAGCTACTCCAACATTTCAAGCACAATCGAAACGAGGTCATCAACCAGGGGGTTTTCGTAAAAAGCCTCTCGACAGTTTTATCAATTGCTTTCAGTGTAGAAAGAAGGCTGTTTAAGGGATGATCTAAGCAGCCCTCTTGAAAACCCCTAATCGGAATGAGTGCAATTTCGTTTGGTTAGGGAGTGCATGCTTCAGGGGTAATTGTGAGAGATGCTAGAAGCCCTCCTTGCACGTTGTCACAGATGCAGTACACTCACGATGGCCACATCCTGGTGCACTTCGCTGCACCGAGAAGTTACACCGACATGTGTCACCGTTACCTGCTCTAGGTTCAGAAATGAGATCACTGCGATTGAGAAAAATATATATTGTTCTAGTATGAAGGAAATGTAACAAAACCTGGTTACTGGCAAAACACCACCACTTACATACATTTGTGTTGGTTCATAAGGGAAATATATATTATCAAAGTATCCACTGCTTCAAAGGCAACGAGATAGTTGGCAATTGATTGAATGTAAGTATCAACAGCGTATCTCGTCTTGCTGCTCTATTCTGGCAGCTCCTCCAAACTGGGATCTGAGCATTCGAGGAGCACCATGTGTTTAGGGGGGGGGGGGGGGGGGGGATCGGCGCCTTGGTTAGGAACATTTGGGCTTGAATATCTGGGGTGGAATCGCTGGGAACATGCGCGGATAGGTAACGGGTGCGAGCTTCCTCTTTCTACGCGAGATCAAGACTTCTTGTTCAGCAAGACATGACGGTTGTGCGTTTGCCGTCATTCTCTCACTGATAGACTTTGCGTTTGGCAGTGAGCTTTCTATCTTCGTGACGTAAAGCTTGGTATCACCTTCTGAATTGCGCCGAACTTTTTGGAAGTCTGTGACAGTCAACCTTATTGGTTTACACCCCAATCAAGCCAAAAAATCGAGCCCTTATGTTTACACTTCTTTTGTTCATGTAGGAGAAGAAGTTTCTTCAATCCACGCACTATTAGGTGGTAAAAGCGTAGAATCGTGTCTGACGTCTAAACATGTGAAATGCGCAACGAGTTAGTGTTAGAAAGGCCGAGCCATTACAGGGCGCTCGCTTATGTTCACGTATTGCTTTACGCTCTTGTAAAAGCTCCTTCGCTTATTCACAGAAGAAATATGGTGCAGTGGGTTTTTCGCAACTGTGCTTGCAGTTGACATTCTACAATATTTTGAAATGGCCAGTGTTACACGCACAGTCATTCGTTCCCTCACGGCACGGTTGAGGCATACACCGAGATTGAAGCTAGGCTAGTAATTGAGAAAGTGATTCGCACAGGGTCCAGTCACGCTATTGCAGTCTTCTCGTGAAGGCCAAGCTCAAGCGTCCTGTGTAATTGTTGTCCAAAATATACATAATGCTCCATGGTGTCACCTCTGCCATATCCATCGATAGCTACCGCATGTAATAATAATAATAATAATAATAATAATATTAATAATAATAATAATAATAATAATAATAATCTTGTTGTAATTTTTATTTACACTACAATATGAATTCTATCGGTAAAGTGCAAGGCTGAACAGCAAATTTGCTTACGATCGTTTGTCTGCAAGCCCGTCACCGCTGGGTGAAAGATATCGGAGGCTACATGTATGAGGTTCTCAAGCTGCTTATGGCAGCTTTTATGTTGGAGCCAGGCGAAAAGCTAGTCCGCGTACCTCAATGTAGACAAATCTGCTTCTCCTTGCTACGCCTCACACATGACAAACTTGTTTTCGTACAAGAAACTACGAAGTGCCAAAAACAGTCCGAGAAGTGACGTGGGAATACAGCGCACGATTCGCGGTAGCCGCTTGCACGTTGCTGCCGCCGATCACAACACGTGCGTCCCGCTTCGCTAGAGCAAGATCGTACTGCAGCGCCACTAGTTCTCGTGACCGCCACGTGGCCCGCCTCTCCGGCGGAGCTTTCAAACTGAGTTTATTTCAGTAACGTGTGGACTCTCCGAAACAGCTTTTTTTCTCTTCTCTCCCTCTCCGCGCGCGGCCTTGAAAGGAGAAGGGTTTTTACGTGAGACTGAAAAAGTAGAAGCGGAGCACAGGCGCATCGCAGATCGGCATTTGAGGGAGAGCAAACAATCCGCCACAGTCTTTTCTTTCCTTTTCTTCTTTTCTTTCTTCGCGGGCAGCGTTGAGAGGTGCCACTGCAGAAATGGGCATGGTGCTGACAGCATTTTCGGAGCGCGGTATGTTCGAATTAACCGTCGCAAGTTCTTGTGCGTTTGAATTACAGGGCGTTTTCGCCAATTGGAATACACATAGCTTTGACCGGAACTCGGCGTGAGTTCAAATTAACCGTAAGTTCGAATTAAGCGTGTTTGAATTAATGAGGTTTGACTGTGTATATTTTCCGTCGCACGCAAGGTCGCGTAGCGGTACATGGAGCCGCGAGGCGGCTTCATTTTTTGCATGCTTATAGGTGTGCGCTCATCTGAGCATACGTTGCCACAAACTGTTATAATCCATATAACGAAATAATGAATATAACGAAAAGAGGTTTGAGTGTACATACATGGTTAGTGTAAACTGGAATTGAACATTGAAAAAATATCTATCGACAATTATGACAGATCCTACAAACGAGAGAGAAAGAAACTATGACATGACAAGACAGTACATGACACGCCCCTAGGGAATGTCATATTCAGTAGGTCGTGCCTATACCATGTCTTCGACTGGCACGCCAACATCTTCACGTTTCCTTGGAGGTGACCTTTTAAATTAGGAGGTTGTCGTTGAGCAAAATCAAGGAAAACAAACGCCTTTATAAAATGCTGCTTTCCCGCTAAATGCATGTCATTCACAAGAAAACTGCCAGAGAAATGAAAAAAAAATACTGAAAGTAACTGATAAAAACAAAATCCACGCTTGCTGTCCTTGCCACAGTTTCAGAAAGTGAAGTTATCTACACAAAAACGTATTCCCGCATGGTGCACTGGCTCAGACAGCTAAAGCGAGCTGATACTGAGCATGAGATGGCTGGATTAAGTCAGAGCTGATGGAGTCACATTTTGATGAAGACATAACAACAACTACATTATTATTAATCATACACCATGATATGCTTATGAAGGTGCCATAGTAGAGTGCTCAGGCAATTTTTACCATTTGGTGGTGTTTAACGTGCTCAGATATGGCACATGGGCTTTTAGCATTTTACCATGAGAATGCCACTGCGAGGATTGCACACACGGTCTTCCGGTTAGCAGCCAAGTGACACCATCGCAGCGAACAGGCACAGTGCCATTGCGCCCACGTGATTTCATTGTGAAGCATATCGTACTACCCCATAGGGGTAAAAGTTGATATAAAGACCTTTATTAAGGTGCATAATTCATTATATTTTTTTAAAAAGAAACTCCAGAATATAATGTGCAAAATCGCGTTCTTTGACAAAAGGGGAAGAGCAGTAAGTAATGTGGCTCTAGACAGTGGGGGCTGGCAGCAGCAACTTCTGCACTAAATTTAAGAAGCCTACTAAGAAGGGCACAAGAGCAATATATTTGCACCATTACCAAAAAAATTACAAAAATGACCCTCCCTTGTTTGAGGTAGTACACGTAGTTGGCTACAAAAAACTTGTTTTGCCCACTGAAAGGCGGTCGCCACAAAAAAACACAGTACCAATATTATAAATATCTGAAACAACAGATCCAGTTTTGTGCAACTGTAAGATGAAATAAATTGAAGTACAGAAGAACATATAGCAATGGCATAGACAATCATCGCAAAGGGCTAGATTACATCTCTGATGTGCACAAAGCAGAATGAAAACCACAACACAACACTAGAATTTTAGCATGCTTATATATGATCCAATAGAAGAAATACTACGAGGTAGAGAACTTCTTTTCCCAACTTTTCAGCCAGAGACTGGCCTTTATCAGAGAAGAAAAACTTTTTCCTGAAAAAAGATTAGCCTCCCTCATGAAGGCCTGACCTCGGATGAAACATTGGAAAAAAAGTTTTCGTTCTGCGCATCGTGTACCTCATAGTATGTAGTATGTATATGCACAAACAAAATAATGGGGGACAGAGGGCATTTTCTTTGTGTTGTTAGTGAACAAATTACCCACACACACACACCGCATATATATATTTATATTAAGGAAAGAAGTGTATACTTAAGGGCTCATTTTTCCCGTGTGTTTCACAATAATGAGATCTAGCAAACAATTATATATATATATATATATATATATATATATATATATATATGTGTATATATATATATATATATATATATATATATATATATATATATATATATATATATATATATATATATATAAGAGACAATAATGCCAAGGAAAGTATAGGGTGGTTATTATGGTCTAATAAAACGAACCCTTGAGTATCCACTTCTTTCCCATATATATATATATATATATATATATATATATATAAATAAAGAGAGAGAAAGAGAGAGAAACAGAGAGAGCCAATACATCATCTGTGAATATTGCTTCTCATCCATCATAATTTGCTTGAAACTTTCCACCGTGCTTTCTGTCGATCATCAAGAGTGCAAGAACACCTTATGAACAACGGGAATTTGTCTGAAATAACTTGTCCGACTTACTAACGTTATGAGCTTTCTCTGCCACTGAAATGTCAAAACTATGGAGTTAAAAAGCACTCTTCTCTGTATGCTTAAAACAGCTCACAAGAATTGATTGATTGATATGTGGGATTTACCATCCCAAAACCACCACATGATTATGTGAGATGCCGTAGTGGAGGGCCCTGAAAATTTCTAACCACCTGGGGTTCTTTAACGTGCTCCCAAATGTGAGCACACGGGCCTACACCATTTCTGCCTTCACCATAAATGCAGCCGCTGCAGCCGGGATTCGATCCCGTGACCTGCGGGTCTGCAGCCAAGTACCTTAGCCACTAGATCTCTGCGGTGTGGCCATTTTGCAGCTCACATAAGCCACTATATTCTGATCTCAACATTCTGGTGTTGAGCAGCTAAATATACTGTCCAAGTATGCCAGCAGTAATGTAATGGGTGATAAAAAAATTCGCTTGACGAAATAAAGTAATGCAAAAAGAATCATACCAAGCAGGATTTGGCAGCATGCTGTCTTGTGAAGCGGCACCTAGCCGAATGTTTTTTGTAGCCACCTTATTCTAAAACGCGTCTCTTTTTATTCTCTTGACCATGTCTGAAATGCTAACCTCACTAAATTTTTTCCGTGCTTTCTGTAAAAGCAACAAAACACAACACCTGCAGAGAGAGGCGACATGCTAATAGTACATAAATTGATCCAGCCAATAAATTACACAAATGCACTTCAGAGCTAAAAATTTTGAATGATTTAGATTCGCACATCGCTCTGTCATTATAGGATTGTGCCATGAAACTCTCAGCAGTTTGAGACTTGTGCAACTTTATTCACTATTTGACAAAAACGGTCCTCTCCCCCACCTTCCTTGAACCGGCAAAAAATATGAGGCTTTCTTTTTTTTTTTCAAACTCTCCTGTGCATATTTTTCAGCACTAGTCACGAAAAGCATTAAAGTAAAAGCTTGCTAATTTGACTAACACGATGCCAGCAAATTTATCCAAATTAAACGAACGCTGAATTACCGAAAGTACCAAGAACACAACAAACAACTATATTACAGATTGCATTTTCATTTCCACAATGAACACGCCAATCAAGTGCCTACATTGCATAAGAGCAGTGTAAAAGCTACCACTTTCGTCATTCGCAACAATCATCACGTGAGTGCTGCTGAAGATCGCTGTCTTCATCAAAAACGTGGTCTAACCACCACCACAATCAAGCGCATGGAACATTTTTTTGCCGCAATGATGGTTGCACACTGATTATTCATCCAGATAAATTTCCTACAAGAGCACAGAAAACCTAATACTTGAGAACAGCCGAAAAGCCTTCGGAGAGCGATGATATTGCGAGGCTAGCTGCGACACCTTCTCTAACATGGCAAGAAAACGAATGGGCCCACGAAACATTTGCAGGTATCTTGTTTTGGCGCATCGTAAACACTGTACCGCAAATTCGAAGACGATGAACCTACCTCAGCTCGGAGACCTTTCAGAGTTCTTGACGTCCACAGTATCGCTGTGCAGAAGCTGAAAATCACGGAGCTCATGTCATGAAACATGTGCGATTGCGCGCATCACCTGCGCAGTGCCATTGTTCGCGCGCACACAGCTGCTTATATTAAAAGGCGAGACAACACAACTACGACAGATTGTTCTGCTAAAATTTAGTAAATGCAAAATTCATACGTTGTATTTAACAAGAAAAATCTCATAAGTTTATTACTGAAATTAAGTAATACTTCTATTTTTTGAAATATTTCAGGTCTTGAAAGACTTGCGAAATTGCACGGTATTAAAGCAAACCAAGTTGATCGGAATTTGTGTGATTCACTGATGTGCACAGCTTTCCCGTTTGAATGACGTGAATCTTCAATTTATTACGTAATATGTATGCTGAAAATATACTTTGCCATTATTATTTATTTATTTTACAATATATATACTTTCTTCTTTTTTTCACTTCACTCACTATCATCAATGAGCAAAGTAAAATGTAGCTAGTTTCATTCTGTGAGCGACTGGCGCTAAGCCGCAGCCAGAAGCAGGCTGAGGACACAAAATGTATTCGGAACTACATTTTTAACGGATGTCTGAGAGAGGATATGTTCAGGATATCTCTTTTGGGACATATTTACCTCAAATCGTGATGGGCGTCCATTTGCTATCCTTCACAGGTCCGTTGATGTCCGCGGATGTTCGGAGCTGTTTCGTATGTCCGACGGATATTGTGTTTTCATTGGGAAAGTGCACGTTGCTCTTTTGCTAGGTGAAACTTGTGAAACAGTACTTTAATTGAAGTTTTTACAATGTGTGGAATTGATGGGTGTTCCATGGGCTGCAGAACAGAACTAGAAGAGAAATGAGATAACTGTGAGACAGTGAAATTTTCTTACTTTATTTTTAGATGTTTGCTCTTTTGAGTTTTGGCACATGTGGAATTGCTGAAGGGACACTGAAGAGACACAATGAATTTGTTTAGATTCACAAGCTGCACTCTGAGAAATCTAGTGTAGGCTTGTGTAAATACATACCGTAAAATTTTGAGCAAGCGCCCCCCTCCCCTCCTAGTTATGGGAATATGAATTCGCCGCCCACTTCCGAGAAAGTGCCCCTAATAAAACTGGCACGCTTTCTCCGTCTCTAGCCATAGCCGTTAGTCTTGGCGTGTGTTGGTGTGTTAACGTAGCCAGTCGGTATTTGTTCGTTGTTCCTCGTGGTCGACTTTGCTGCACGATGCCATCGATGCAATCTTACACTGTTGCGAAGAAAATAGAGATGGTTCATTAGCATCGCCAAGGCGGAAGCAATGCGCACGCGACCTCGCGGCACTTCAACATCGATCGCAGGAGGATTCGCGAGGGGGACAGCAAATATCTAGCTTTGCTGCAACAAAACTTCAGCAAGTCGAATTCACGACGCAAGCTGAGCAACGGTGCTTCCGTATTAAGCGGAGAAGTTGACGATGCCCTCTTCGAGGTTGTTGAAAGTGAGTGCAGTGCCGGGCACACTGTCAGCAACAGGTTGCTTGCACAAGAGGCTGTGCGCGTAGCCAGAAGCCTGCAGCTCGAAAACTTCGTAGCGTCAGACCATTATATTGCCAGGTGGAAGAAGCGTTTCGGCATCTCCATGCGACAGGCAGCGAATGAAAGCTAAACGACGCCGAATGACTACGCAGAAGCAGCGCGTGCCTTTCACTTGTCCGTGAACGAGTTGCAATTGATGCATAACTACAGGCCTTTTATATGGCCAACATGGACCAGAAAATGGTCCGCATGGACTGTCCGACATGTCTAACAAACGACATCATCGGGGAAAGTTCTGTCCGTATCGCCAATACTGCAGGTGCTAGTCGAGGATTCACAGTCACACTCGCTGCCTGAGCATCAGGACAAACCTCCGGCCTTCGTTATTTTGAAGGAGCCGAGCGGCAGGATTCCATGGAAAGCTTTCACGAAAATCCTGTTACAGGTGGGTTTCTGTTTCTTTTTTTTTTCTTGTTAGTGGGGGGTAGCGAGATTATGCTATATTATTATTTTTTCTTATAGGAATGTTCTTGTGACAGCATCGAAGAACGGGTAAATGACATCCGAAAAAATTCCAGGAGTAGCTGTCACGGGTGTGCGGTCGAAACAATGACGACGTTAGGTGGTTGTTCGTATTAGACCAAGCTCCCATTCACAAAACACAGGCAGGAAAGAATGCCGTGGAGGAGCAAGAAACGGACATTGCATACGTTCCGGCTGGACGCACAAGCCTATCGCAGCCAGCCGACGTGTAATGGAAACAGTTTTTCAAAGCCAGCTTTCGAAGGAGCGCGGAGGAATTCATGCGCATAGCAGAAAGAACCCCGAAAGGAAATCTGTGGAAACCCTCTCGTCAGGACGTACTGAATTTTGTGGCCGCAGCGTGGGACGCTGTACCAGAGGCAATCATTATTCAGAGTTTAGAGGGCTGCGGAATATCGACTGCACTGGACGGATCTGAGGAGGGCCTTCTACATGGCCGGTTGTCCGGCGTTGGCGACATTCGTCCAGATAATCCCTAGGAACTGCAAGCTGAATGCTACAAGCTGTAGTTTGACACCGACTCTGATAAGTCTCTTGATGGATTTGAAAGTGAATAAAGAATCATCGGAAATTTCCCAATAAAGCTTTTGTTCACTCTGTACATCGCGGTAAGAAGCCTTTATCATTGTTTAGAAAAAAAGAAACGACCGGTCACCATCATGAATATTGCAGAACTTCCGTGCAAGCGCCCCCTCTTCTTCACCGTGGTCATTATCACCACCTCCAGGGGGGGGAGGGTGCTTGCTAAAAATTGATGGTAGTCAATTTAAATGTTACGTGAATTCGAAGAGAATAGGAATTGTTTAATAGAATTAGAATACTATATATCATATAATATAAAGAAAAGAGCATATTTGTCACGAACCAGCTAACCTGCATAATATTTTTTTAAAGAATTGAAACAAGGGTTGAGTGAATGCCATTTTTCTTTGTGGTTCAAAGCGAAAGGAAGCAACCTTGAGTAGCAGCGGGATTTGACTTCTGGCAGAATGCAATTGATAACTGGTAAAATGTGTTACGCTATAAAACTTTGTAAACTTAGAGCATATAAGCTCGTATACCAACCTTTTTCAACTTGGAAAGAAAAGAATCAATGCTAGGCTAATATGTTAATTTAATTTTGAACTGTAGCTTCGTGGCAGTGTGGATGTACTTTGGATTGGTGTTTTTATGGCTTAGCACCCCGTCACAGCAGTGAAACCACTTTTAAAGGGCGTTATTTGCAGACAATCCTGCATTTATTCGTTCATTTCTAATACTTCGAAGTATTCAGCAATTCGATTTCAAATAAAAGCAAATTCAAATACAGCAATATTCATTCTAATATTCAAAGCATTCGAATATTGGTGCTAGCCTTTTCTAATGCCATACGTTTCACTGTCATAAGTTCATTATTAGTGAAGAAAATCAAGGTTGAAGTTACATTTATAAATTTAACCTTAACACTCCCAACGTGACGTCTAAGTTTTTAATGTGTATTTTTCGTGTTTTTGTCACTTTGTCCTAATGAAACTCTCCGAAACTTTATATGCTAGGCCTATTGCCCCCCAGATTACAATATCCCACTTCTATTGATTACAAGCTACATCGGAGCTAGTAGATGTGTTCAAAATTTACGACGCGATGGTTGGTGTGGGAATTTCAAAATGGAATCTCCACCTCCCTTTTCTTTTCTCGCGTTTTCTCGCTTATCAAACTTTGTGTTGTGGTAAGAGTGGTGTTTTGGGGATTGCAAATTCGTACTTTATTAATACAAAAAAAATGTTTAGCTCTTTAGTGTCCATTCAAATATTTTGCGTATCTCTCAGAAGCAAGATTTGATGAGGTTCTGTTCTGAGAGTAACGGTTGAGGTTATGTGTAAAAATATTGATACTGGTGTAATAATTTATCGGTCAAAAAATGTAACTTCATCATGTCTTTTCCTAACAGATACCCAATGCATGAAATGTGATCATCGAGAAAGCACAAGGTACTGGCTTGGCCATTGTTCAGCTGCACATAGAATACAATGTGGACACATGGAGGCATTTGGTCACACCCCCACCAGTGCCCGCAATCGCATTAAACGTTCGCCAATATTCATATGGGAGGAGCAGCTCCTATGTGTCATTTAGGTAATGCCAAAGGCAAGCTTGTTTCACTCTCTTTGATATGGCTCTCATATCAAGATCCTTTGACATTGAAAGGGGTCTTGAACACTCCTCAAGCACAGTTGGAAAACATTGCCGATCTGTAGTCAAGGTTTTGTAATTACTAGTGTTTTCCTGGGTGTTTAGTGCATGCTCACTATAACACCGAACATATCATCAATATTGTTTCAGTGCAAGGATCATGAAAATTACAATTTCATGTTAATACCAGCCCAGTTTGCTTACTTTATCATTTTGTACTATGATCACAGAAAAATGCTCTTAGCCTGTGGCATGTAGAACTGAAAGTTCGGCCACTTTGTTACAGTACTCAAAGATATTTTAACTTAGTGCACAACTATGTTAACACAAGAGAAGAAGGGACAAATTTCAGCGCTGTGGTTTGTCTCTTTTTGTGTCCGCATTGTCGTGCGCTGAGTTCAAATATGTTTAAACTTGTGACATATCGTTATAAACTCTACTTGATCAGATCAAATAGTTTTTACAGTAGTGGATTCATGAGTCAGTGGACTCCAATAGTTCTCTCATTTAATAATAACCTTAAAGGCTTCTCGTTTGGCCTTTTAGGCGGAATTAATAAATTGTGCTTTTCGCTGTGCTTGTACAGAACGAAGCTCGTTCTTATCAATAATGCAGGACAGTACTGCACCCCACCCGGCAAACTTGGAAGACTTCTTCGTGAAAGCAGCCCTGATAACTTAAAGTAATTCAAAGTTTCTGAGACTCCACTGAAGACCGAGCACTGTTGTTCAAGCGCAATTAGAAAAAAATAATTTGACATTTTGTTCCTTTGTTAGTAAAGCAGAAAAAAGGCATCAATCCAGCGCTACTATTTCATATCAAGTCCTTCTGGTTTATTTTGTTTCACTCGGATAATTCATAAGTGCTCTCAGTCAGTGACATTTTTGATCAAATGAGCAGACAATTACCTTGACCACTGATGGAGCGTGAAAAAAAATGAAAAGGTTGTATTTCCATGGTAATAGCAATTGTTACGAAATTGAGACCTAGGCTACCAGTTTGGTACCTCGACTATCAACTTAAAACGAATATTAGCGTGACGCAAAAAAGAACGGGTACCTCAACACTTGGAACACTTGTTGGTTAGAGCTTTTTTTAGTGAATACCTAAGTCGGCCACCTATCGGGTTGAAATAATGCAAGCTAAATGGTTTAGGACAACTTCATGCTTCAGTGAAAAGGATAATTCAGATAAAGTGCCTTGGTTGTAAAGTATTTTACTACACTCAATTCTCACAGTGAAGTTGCATCTTAAATAAAAATTTGTTATATCCAAAAATTTTTATAAGAGTGTATATCTAACCCTATATTGCAAGAATATTCTTTAATTACTTATAACTGATAGTTTGTTATATCTGAGTTTGTTATGTGCAGGTTTGAGTGCATGTAGTTCTGAAAAAAAAATGTTGAACTGTCTGAATTTTTCTACATGTATGCTCTACAATCTTACACTTTAATCAACCCAAATATTTTCATTTGCACGAAGTGGCGTGATTTAAAGTTGCATTTGGAGGTATTCTTATGGAGAGTGATGTGCATGTGGTCTGATAGTAGACGTCGTGTCTTGTTCACTCCAGCTGGATTCGTACTGAAGACAGCCCAAGGAGTGGTATGGCTGTGCTTGAAGTGAACTTGCCGTCAGGTTACTACATTCAGCAGCAGACACTGGATGCATATGTGCAGTCTGGAGCTGTGCGCAACCTTCGGGAAGCTCGATATGAAGAGAAGAAGGATGAAATCTACTTTTATGTATGTATCTTTAACAAGCATTATGTTGACTGTTTCCCCTTTGCATCACTAAAGCAGTGCTCTCAACATTGGTTTTTTTTAGCTTGACACATCACCCATCTGCGTCAACTTCACTGCCCAACGCTGGTACCCAGTTGCCAATATGACATGGTTCCTTTCAATTCGTGTTTACGACTATTATGCTCCAGGTGGATGTTCATTGGTTTTTTGTTGCGACACGGTAGGTTTACTAAAATCAAGTCGTACTCATCTAATGTGCGCATACAGTTGGTTAGTTTGTTCGTTAGATTTAAAAGCTTTTACCCTGCATTGCAAGTGGATAATAGGGGAATGAATGTTAGTGAATTTGTTTTTTTGTGCTACCCACTATTTGAATTCTGTGTACTCCGGATGCATATATCAAACTCGAAGGGGATCATGAATTAGTATGATATATAGTGATAACTGAAAAATAAAAATTTGCATAAAAGCTTGTGTAATGCAAGCAATAACATGCTGATTTGATCATAATACGCTAAAAGAACAAGGTGAGAACTACCTAATTTCAAAGTTACAGCCCTTTATTTCACATGAAAATAGTAGTCCATAAACTTGTCTTGTTTCTTGTGCTTCGTCATGGCCATCAAGTCATCCTCAATATAGTACTGAAACTTTCTAAATGAGCAAATTGAGCACCTTTTCATTGTGCCGCAACATCAGCGAATGATGCTGAGCACCAATGCAAGCTTTGAAGAAAGGTAAAGGTCGTTAAGGGGAGGCATTAGAATCTTCATTATTGCTTGGGTTCACTTTTGTGGCACCGGGAATGTCAGCCAAGATCTCAGCATTGATGCAGTCGGAAACAGCTATGTCATAATCAGCACCAATGAAGTCACTTGCTGTACCCGATTCAAGAGGCACTTGTACATGCCAATAAGTTTCTAAATTCGCCGAGGTGCCTTTCACATTGTCAGCAGTCGTGATGCAACGTAAGTCATCACCTGGCTCCGAGCATGCAAGGAAGCGATTCATGAAGGTGCTTTGCTGCACATTGTTCTAAGCAGCAGTCATTATTTTTATCATGACAAGTGGGTCATTGTTTAGTTCGACTCAAAGGTGAGGAGTTATGAGGCACCAAATGAGAAGTGCACAATCCCACAACACTACAATAAACAATGCTGCCCACAAACAACAAAGGAACGAGCACTCACAGTCAACATCTTGGCGATGGTGATAGCACTTGTGCCTTTGTAGCTGTTAGTGGCTGCCTTGGTGTGAAATGCAAGAAAAAAAGTAGTCTCTGCGCTAGCCTTACTTTTTTCGTGAGAAGTTCATGTAGATTTCTGCACTGTTCGATATAGCCAGTAATTCTATATATCCGAGTTTGATATATCCAGGATCGTCTGTGCATATGAGTTCTGTGGCAGGAAGCTGCTGAAGAAAAGCATCCCCAGCCCATTACATATTGCATATTAGGAAAAGTTGGTAATGAATGTTTGAATATAGGAAGTAAGTCAGAGATATGGTTAAAAGGTGAACTATGACCTTACCTGGAATTCAGTTCCATGCTATATTTGTGATATGACTATTACTTAAAGCAAAGAAATTTCAGTGGACACAGCAATCCACTTAGGTTTTCTTACTCCATCGGGCGAAATTTAGCAACCTGCCTCTGCAGATAATAAATCACACTCTTGATCATGAATCATGTGGTGGTGGTTACACCCTCAAGGCCTTACATCAATGCACGCTTTTGAAAGAGATGTCAATTTAAGCAAAAGCACACGTGCTCCTCTCAAAGGAGCTGCTTTGCCCTATTAGCATAGATAGTGGCGAATGTTTCTGTGTAATGCGGTGCCGTTCCTGCTGAACACAGCGGTAGCAGCATGAACAACAGAAGCATGAACAGCAGACTGAGTACTCCTGTGGAACTTATAGCAAGCGCAGCAGCTGCTGTAAATAAGCCAAGCATCAAGAAGGGGAGGGAGCAAGTAAAAGTAAATAAAATTGGTAGTAGTGATTTTAATGTCACTCCAGATGTCAGCTTCTATATGGGCGAAGACAGGAGAGCAAGACTGCTTGTGGGTGTTCCTAAGGCAGTTGTGATGAATTTTGACGTAGTGGTGTGAAGTTAGGATACGTGCTGATTTCTGCTACCCATAAGGGTGCATGGCGTTGTAAAGTGGGGGAGGGGCAGTTGAAAGAGAGATAGACAAAGAAGACATTTTTCATTTTTCATGTTTTCATGTGACCCACCGCGAGAGACAACCGTCCGCGGAAACCACCACGTGCAGAAGAGATTTGCTCAACTCTCGCCCGCCACCAAAGCCTGGCTTCCACCAGGGGTCACCGCCGGTGCTACCACTCTACCAACAGTGGTACTCAACGCGAACACAACGCCAACTATCGTCCGGCAGTTGTCACCCCGAATTCACGGCTTCTGTGCGAGACACGTGCGCTACGCGGCGCAAACAACTTGACAGAAGGTGTCAGCGTCCCCACAACCTGCACAATATTTTTTTTTATTTATATTGCACCTCTAAGGAAATTTTCAGGCTTGTGTTGATAGTGGGTTTTAGGTTCGAAGTTGATTCGAAGCAGACAGTGATTTTGATGTAATAATTTTTAATCGACTTCGAATAGTATGTCAGACATGTAAAAATAAGGGAATATTTATCATGACTAACCTGCACAATATTTCTTTTGAATTGAAATAAAGGCTGTATGCAAATGCCATTTTTTTGTTGTTCAAAGAAGTCGAAACAACTTTGGGTAGTAGTTTTGATAGGATGCGAGTGATAACCTGTAAGATACTTAACATTTTGAAATTTATTATACTTAGAGCATACACCCCGTCATAACAAGCCTAATAAAATGAGAATTGATTTTAGTGTAACATGTTTCTTAAAGGGGCCCTGCAACACTTTTTACGAATAGCCATGGAGCCAGTAAACATGCTCGTTGCCTCACAAATTCACCGCCGCAAAGTTCCTAGAGTCAGTCCGGTACGAGCGGAGTTCCGAAAATTTGTCACACGCTGCAATCGCATTCTTTCTTCTCGTCCCGATAAAATAGCTGGAATTTAAGCAGGGTAGGCAAAAGAAAATACGTCCCACGCACCTCGTGACCTTGAGCACCTCTTTTTTTTCTTGGACTATGCTGCTTTTCAGTGTGATCGCGCACGTACTCGTGGATAAACGGCAGCCCCGGTAACGACGAGCACGTCGTGCTCAAATCAGCCAATGGCTGTGACCAGAACCGTATATTCCTTCTTGGTTGTGACAAGTGATTTTTGAGCTTGTGTTATTTGTGGTGGGAAGAAAGCAACTTTTTCCTTTGAGAACTTATTCTGTAATACAGGCCGCGTGCTTCACTATAATATTTACCTCGTGTGTTCTCAGTAGCCTCGACTACCAATCGGCAGCTTTTTCTGACCATGCTTGGCAAGTGTTGCAGGGTGCCTTTGAATTTGAAGGGGGGTTTTGTGGCAAAGCGAATTTTCCTTGATTAGGTGTTTTCTAGCTTAGCACTTCTACATTGAATTGAAGTTACTTTTACAAGCGATTACATGCGGATCACTATATACCTATTCGTTTATTGCGAACACTTCGAAAATATTCGATAATATAAATTCGAATCAAAGCGAATTCGAATACTCAACTATTCGTTCGAATATTCGAAGCATTCGAATATTTGCACAAGCCTACAAATTTTATTTCTTCTTTTTGTTCAAAGGAAGTCGAAACAACAGCAGTAGCAGAATTTTATTTTCAGCAGGACGCGAGTCATAACCCTGAAAATAATTAACTTTTAAAACTTCATTATACATGGAGCATATGAGCCATCATAACAAGCCTATGAGATTGGTAAAATAATTGAGGGACCGTCCGACTTTTAAGTACCCTTGGAATGGATTCCCCAAGGAAGCTTATTGCTTCATGAAGTCACCGTTTAGTACGCGCAGAGTTGCGAAGATTTCTCGCACGCTGCAAGTGCATTCTTTTATCTCGTCCTGACAAAAGCGCTGTAGGTTAAGCTGGGAGGGTTGGCACGGCGAAAGAAAATACGTCACGCGTGCTTTCTGAGCTTGAGTCATTTGCCAAGAGAACAGAGCAATTTTTACCTGACTTTAAGATTTTATTGTAAATTGCTTGCCGCGTGCTGCGCTTTAAAATATGGCTCGCGTGTCCTCGGTGGCCTAGACTACTAATTGGCAGCGTTTTCTCACAATGCTCAAAAAGTGTTGCAGAGCCCCTTTGAATTCGTAGGTGGGCTTTGCTGCAGAGCGTATTTCCTTTGAGTAGGTTCTTTCAAGGTTTAGCACCCCTACACTGTAGCGAAACCACCTTCGGATTAATATGCATCTATTGGTTCCTTGCGAATACCTCGAAATTTTCAATAATTTAAATTAGAATCGAAGCGAGTTCGAATACCCTACTATTCATTCGCACAAGCCTAATTTCTCCTCATTAGAAAAACTAGTGGGCGCCCGTCGGTACTTGGATTTAAACCTAGTAAAAAAACTTGTTGTTCGGCTAGTTGTTAGATAATTTTAAAAAATAATTTGAGCGCAAACACATTCACACACACACACATCCAGAGTGCTGTCTGTGTTTGATGCCTGGTTGTGTGTGTGCGTGAATGTGTCGTGTGTTTGTGCTCCAATTAATTTTTAAAAACCCAGAAACTCATGCATTGAAAGCTAATGCTCTATTATTTACCCATTACTGTTGTTTTAGTGCATTAGTACGATAGAAGGACAGTTCACCTTCTCACATCATAGCATTACAACATTTCATTTGTTCTTGTCTCAGCTGCTACCAAAGCATATTTACTTAAAAACTCAACTTGCTGCTCAAACTGACAGATAACGAGAAGGGACACGAGAAAGACCACATACAACCAAAAGTTTATTTTCGTTTTATGAAACCAATATATAGGAAATCAAAATGGCGCTACCAGGCTTGCCTGGTAGCGCAGTACATTGTATATATATGCTTGCCTAGACATACAATATATAAGCAAGCCAAACTCGACTTGCTGCTAGTCGAATTTTCAAGTATGAACCAACTAGTCTGCAAAGAAGTATTGCTTCAGCATATTTACTACTAGTACTTCGAAGTTATTGCTGTATAATGTCTATAAACATGGATCGATGGAAAACGGTATTATTTTTCTGGTACAATAATGGCCCAGGCGTCCCATGTCCGGTCTACAAACAGAACTTCATAACTTTTTGTAAAACACCAAACTTTCTGACTGGGTCTTGTGAGGAGGCCCTACACAAACTTTTCAATTATACCACTTGTTGTTCAATATTATAAAGTCACCTGTTATTGTTATATGTAAATAAAGTTATTCTTGAATATTTCAAGAGCAGACTCCATGCACACTTAAGTTGAAATACCACGCATGACTCCTGTATGAGCCGATGTTTCTGCATGTATGTGGGTACATTACTCACTGTTTCTTATCCTTCCTTTCAGAGTTGTTCAATGAGACAATGTTTGCAGTGTACAACTTGTATGCACTCAGCATCTGCCATGTGTGTAGCTCCTACCAGTGCCCATACTGCCCAGTGTTCAACAATGCACCAACATCTTTTCGCCCAAACCAAGAGCAAGCTGTGCTGTCTCTGACTGTGCTTCTGACAGTGCTTTGGAGGCATCTGTTGAAAGGGTAGCTGGCTGTTGTGGTGCAGTGACAGTTATTTTTCTCAAGCAACAAGAACAAACTATCACAAAGACATTACCATCGCAGGTGTGCAGTCTGCTTCAGTCAGGACTTCATTGTGCAGCATGCTGTGGGTTTCCTGTTGGGGCTGGTTCCAGGAAGACACAGCCTCATTTTCCTCGTCCTTTTTTTTACTTTCCCACCATCAGCAAGGTACATTCTGTTCAGAGGCGGGATGAATGTATACCTTCATCACTGAAACGAGGTATGGGGCAGCTTGAGATTGCAAGTTTGTGCATTGCTTGGCTCAACGAAGATGCCCATTGGAAAAGGCACCGGTCAGTCAACACAGTTTTCATAGGCGCCTTTCTTTTTCATGTGTTTGTATTTTGAGCATGCGAGTTTCTACTACATAATTTTTTTTATTTCGCCCTTTGCAGAGATTGTCAACTGCTTGTGATTTTCAGATTCGTGATTTCAAGCATTCATTTGCATAGCAGCATTTCTTTTTCATTTTTGCCATTTAATCTTCAGAGCCAGGTTTTACTTTAGCATTCATCTGTTGTGAACATCTAGTAGTAGTCATTAGAGTTGCACATATCGAAGCAAGAGTTGTGCTATATATATGTGTTGAGTGCTTGTTTAGTTTTGCATTCTTTTCATATGCAGCATATGTCACTATCATAAAACTCTAGCAGTGTTGTTAGAATTACCACTTGCTCGAAGACACTGATGATGGCAGTGATTGTTTTAGTTGTGTTCATACTTTCATTTTGTTTTTCAGAATTTGAAAACAATAGTCGTCATTTGTGTAAATTTAATCAACTTCACAGAAGGCTGCTGTAATTCAAGGAAAAGAATGTTCACTGAAGGCAGGTCAAGCGTATCATCTTCTACTTGTACAAGATTTTGTGCGAAGTAAATTATTGCTACATACGGTTTTCCACTGATGAAA
Organism: Rhipicephalus microplus; assembly: GCF_043290135.1. NCBI lineage: Eukaryota > Metazoa > Arthropoda > Arachnida > Ixodida > Ixodidae > Rhipicephalus > Rhipicephalus microplus. Next base: position 81,825,101 of record NC_134710.1, read on the forward strand.
TTGACGAAGAACGTACAGCGCGAACACAAGACGGGAATACTAAAGATGGGACACAGACAAGTATTCCATCTTTAGTATTCCCGTCTTGTGTTCGCGCTGTACGTTCTTCATCATGCAATACCAACTAGCCCAAAGTTTCACTCTTCTATGAAATTGACATTGTTGTATATCATTTTGCAATACCTGTACGTGTCATACAGGTATGTATGTTGTTAGAAATCAATGCAGGAGTGAAACCTAGAAGAAACCAGAAATTCTGACTTCGAGTATTCAAGCCGCTATAGTTTCAGAACTCTTGTTGGCAGCCTCCCATTGCATCTATCTGCACTGCTGTTTTTGAGGAAGGGTGCAATTGTAGTGTTTGCACTAAGCAACTGCTTGGAAGATATGACGATTTAATTAAAAAGACCAAAACATCCTAGCCTATCTTTAACTTCCCTATATTTGTCTTTCCTTCTGCAGTAAAAGCGATTATTGGAGGCTGCAGCTTTTGCATTGATGTCCTTTCCCTTTATTGTGACAAATCTTGCAACTTGCTCACTTGTTACAATAAGTGCATCTTATCTAAAATTATACAAAAGAGCATCTTGAGTCGGAGTGAATTATGTGCTACATAACTCCTGCAACATCGCTCTGTGCTACATCACTTAATATAAACATTGATCTTGGAAAGCTGCAACAACCAACAAGTCTAATGGTTGGGGTAGGTTGTTATTGTATGTTTGAATGGTGCATGGAACAACTAAGTCCTGCAGGATTACTTGAAGGAATAACATAGGGAAAGTTCACTGAGGCCTGAATATGATTCTCTGTGCTATTCATCCTCCTGTCTTGCCAAAAAAGAATACTGTAAATACAGAGACATAAGTGTGTTTGTCCTTCCCTGTGGCTCTTTAATTTTAGGATTTCGAGATAGAAGCTGCCACACAGGCAATGCACTCCTGTGTGAATGCAACCATACTGTTGATCTGAAATTAGATTGTGAATATGTGGTTTATCAAGTTATTTTTTGTAACCATTTGCATTAGTCATGTCAAATAACATTATGGGATAAAGAAAGATAGCTTTTGTATGTGACTTGTACATGCACAAGTGATGTACCAAACTCTGAGTACATTTGCGAACAGCATATTTAAGGTATAGGCGACATGACTGCACGCCACTGTAGTGAGGCTGTCAAAACCAATATACTTATGAAGCAGGGGTAACTGTGCGTTATTCTACCGCCTTTAATTTAGGCACTGCAAGCAAACAAAAGCCTGGAATGTAGATTAGTAAGTGGTAACCATTTATGCAGTGTTCGAAATCGCTGCATGGCATAAAAACAGTTGAAATTTTATGCGTATGCGAGTATTAGAAAATCTTCCATGACAAATCGGACGGCATCCTATAATGTTCGGATTTGCCTTTCGTATTCATAAATACGAAAATTTTCTAACAGTGCACAAACATTTGATATTGTCAATGGCACCCAAATAAACAATATGGGCAATCGATAGATAGGTATGTGGGGTGTAACGTCCCAAAACCACCATATGATTATGAGAGACGCTGTATTGGAGGGCTCCGGAAATTTCGACCACCTGGGGTTTTTTAACATGTACCCAAACCTGAGAACATGGGTCTACAGCATTTTCGCCTCCATCTAAAATGCAGCCGCCGCATTCGGGATTCAATGCCGCGACCTGCGGGTCAGTAGCCGAGTACCTTAGCCACTAGACCGCTGTGGCAGGGCCACAATATGGGCAAAAGTATTAAAATTTATGCCTGGAGGCATAATATACGCATGAAACATGACTTCCACTGCACAAGGAGTGTCACTCGTGAAACCGGACTTTTCCCATGTAACATAGCGCACCTGGGAATTTTACTGGTTTCGACTGGTATTAACTTGGACCAACTAGTTCGAACAGGCAACCAACTGGTCACAGCAATGAAGCAACTGGTTTCAGCTACAAGGCAACAGGAAGGCATGACCAATTGTACTGGAAGTAACTGGCCCCATTTTTGGATGCAGCTAGGACTTTAACTTGCTCTACTGGAAGCAAGTCGTTCCAGTTCACTAGCTGCATAAGCATCATTCGCAATATATCGTTGCCTTTCTTCTTTCTTTCTCTCTCTCTATATATATAGTACTGTGCAATATGCTTAATGGTTCTCTGTACACAATTCACTTGCGGATTTGTTGCTAATTAGATGAATGCTGGTATGTGAACAATCGCTCTCATGTTGTGGACGTACGCATGCTTGCGACGCTTGAAGTTTAACATCCTCGGTCCACTGATGCGTAACGCGTCATGGCGCCATAGGAGATTGAAAGTGAGAGGCCCGCGAATGAAGTGCTGCGCCAAATGAGCCATTCTTCGCCAATATGATCTGCTGCGCATTAATGGCGATTTCCGCGACAATTTCCAATTTCAAGTGTAAACCGCCAAATCTAGCCGATTATTATCGTCGACCGATCAACAGTGAGCGTTGGCTACGCAAAGGACGTGGGTTCATCAGTATCCAGTGTAGTTCTTAGTAGTCCGATCATATTGTTTTCTGCTCATTTATGGGGCTTTCTAGTGCTCGTCTCATCGCTGTTATCACCGTGGTTTTCCCGCAAAAAAGGTTCCACTGATATGAGCAACTGGGAATTATCTACTTATACAGTAAAACCTCGATAAGTTGTACCAGCCGGCAACGCGGCATGATCATGCATTTAACGGCAGTGTGTTTTTATAAGTACAAATGTGCATCTCTTGACATGTGTCATCGCCACCAATAAACAAATGCTGCATGTATACGACAGCAGATATTACCCAAAGTACCCACCAGAAAGTGTTCTTCATTTTCGCCAAAGTGCGTGAAAGATACTGGGCTGGCATTCGCGCACGATCGTTTTAGAGTGCGCAGTGGCGACGCCAAAGAGCATTTCGAAACTATTAGAGGGCCCGAGATACGTAGCAACTGAAGTAGCGACAGAACGGACACAATCGACTGTCCGCATTACATATGAGCAGTTATCTACTGTGATATGATGCTAAGCGAGAACTGACAGTTTCATTGAAATATGGAGCGGTCGCGTGGACACGGATCATCTCTGGTTAGTTGCGTGCAGCGCGGCACCTATTCTGCCTACACCGTCGCTGACGGATGGTTCGCCGTACCGGGCGCGTGGATTTTCTATGTGAATGTCTCATCCCCGAAAGAGTTGATTGACTCTTGGGCGAGTATGCACGTCCCCACTTCGCTCCATACTGAACACAGGTGAGCAGTGTAGTGTGTTTAATTAGCGTGGAGATAAGAAGCTTCCACCAAGCGAAATGCGCCGGGGTTATCTATACTCTGTCTCACACATCAGTTACAAAGCTTCGGAGGCTAGCGAAATTCCTTGCAGTAGATGCGTTCGCGTAAAAAAAAGTTCCATATTTCTTACCACCCCGAGTGTATTTTTCTTTTTGTTCGAGGCTGAGTATTGAATGAGAATGATTTGTAGCGCACGTGCGCACATGCACACACCTTTGTGGGTGGTAAGTCTTATCAGATCATTAGTACTGCTGTTGAGTGAAAACCATTGGAATTATTTTTACCAGAAGTAATTTTGATTGGCGATTATTTTTTAACCTAGACAGCTGCTCCAGAACTAACTTGCGTTGCTCCAAATCACACCTCTTGTTGCTTCAAACCTGCTCCAAAACTCCCCTTTTACTGCGCCAAAGCTGCTCCAAAACAGTATTATTCCTGCTCCCTGAGCTGCTCTAAAAAACTGAAGTCCTCTTCCCCCCCTAGAGTGGAAAAATTAGTTTGGCTGCAAGGGAAGCAATTATGTACTTGGAAGCTACAAATTGCAATTTATAGTGGTGTCATATGGGCACTTTTAATCGCGATCACTGTCGATCTGGATTAACCATGATCCAGTTTAGGTGCACGCTGCTACACGGTTACTTTTAATCACGATCAGGCGTGATCCGGATCAAGATTATCGCGATCTGCCTGAGAGATCGCAATTTCGCTCTCGTCTCCACCCCCTAGCCGAGCTTGTTGAAGGCACGATAAACGAGAAAAACGAGCATACATAATGCAATAAAACACTTCAATAAAACAGCTAGATGTTTATAAAAAAAGAAAATTCTAAATTGCTCAAATTGGAACAATATTTGAAGTATTGCCTATTTTAGGATTCCCGTCGACGGCATCTAGCTATGGGAGAAGCAGACGACAAGCAGTCGACCGTTGCCTTCAGCGCTTATTTCAACGTTCGCCCCGATGGAGCTGTTGGAGCAACTCGAAGCAAACGGACTATTAGTGCCGCGAGCTTTTCCACTACTTCGCAACGTACGCACACTTCGTGGTCGAATGAAGAGACCTTTACAGTAATTGACCGCTGGCAGGAGTGACTGGACTTGACAGCTGGCAGGATCCACTGTACTTGAGGTGCCAAAAGTGCACCGCTGGCACGTACAACGATATCGACGCTTCCTTGCCACAACTCAAATCAAATCCTATTTGTAAAAAAAATCTTGCTATATAATACTGTTCCACTGTGCACCAATCATAAATAACATTCCCGGCTACGTCACTACTCTGTAGTGGTCTATCTCCAAAATGCCCGGACCTAAATCCTTCCGAATCGCAATCCATACTGCACAAGCGACGATGTGATTTCCCTCCTTCCCGTTAAAAAAAAAAGAAACGGCTTGGCTACGGCTTGGTCTGTGTGGCCGTTTAACTATTTTCGAAGCGCTCTGCGTAAATATTTAAGCGGTTTTCACCACTTTAGTCACCTGCAATTAAATATAAGGCGATTGCGATAGTTCCATTAGAGTCCTTTGATTTTGGTTTCGTTGAAGAAAATGCTGGCTGTATTAATATGCACTTCTTTTTAACAGCAAAAAGGTAAACCTACCGTGCAAGGGATCTGTCAAGCCAGAAAAAGGGTGAACGCGAAATGCTTAGCGAACGCCGCTGATCGAAACTCCTGAAGTTCGCGGCATTTTCACGTTAACTTGCTCCCTTTCTTGACATATTGTAAGCAAGATGTTGACTCGGACAGTACGAACTGCGCTTTGTCATAAGTATAAAAGCAACTTTATCGCCTTGTAGAACAGCCATACACTCAATCTAGCAAGGATTCAGAACATTTTTGGGATGCTTTGGAGCAACACTTACTTCTGGAGCAAAAATTAAGAAGTGACATTCACAATACCCGTTTTCGCTTTTTCATGCTATAGCAATGAAAGGTGTAGAGAGGAAAATTTTTACCACGCGAAACATTTTTTTGTAAAAGATCATAAATTTTATATATATCCATATGTATATATATACTATTTAGCAAGGCGCTGGCCTAAATTGGCACAGAAAAAATTCGACGCTGATGGCGCAGCGCATGCCCGTCGTCGAAGCGCGCAATAACGATTCAGTGGCCGCATACGTGTCGGCGTCGTTCGTTGTAAGCGAAAAATGGGCGTCGTGCGTGGGTGTAAATTACATATAGATGCAGATAAATTAGTGATATAAAAATGGGCCGTCCAGCGAGCCGCGGGGCTCGTAGCTAATGACTAGGCTGAGGCCCGCCCCGAATCAACTGCGCGGAACACATTATGATGGTGATAATGATGCCTTCAAATATTAATATAGTTCCTCTTCGATTCGTTTTAAGGATAGCGTATAGTCTTCGATCATCATAATTTGGGCATCAGCATCACTGTTTCGTTTTATTTATTTCCTTATTCATTCCCCTCTTTGGTCAATTGACCTGCTTGATGTTTTTTTCGACGGCTAAGAGCTTCAGCTGTAATAAAAAAAAAGTGGAGACTTGCACGACGCTTAAGAATGTCATCAGGAAGAGGATTATCATCATCATAATAGCTTAATTTCGACTTCTTCGTCGTGTTGGTATTTCATTGGCGCACGAAAGGTCACCGTGCTACACACCTATAGCTTTAACACTGGTGGAAGCCTGTTTTTGTTCAACAAGAACAGGCTTTCATCAGCGTTTCAAGTATAGCACTGCGACGACTCCTCGTATTCGAGCCCCGCAGATTCTACGCCTGCCGTCCTCCCAGTGCACCGCGTGAGACAGCACATGTGGATGGTGCGTTAGTACTCAGTTTCGCATGGGCATGCACTAAGTTTGGAGCCCTAGGTACGTAATCATTCCGGGTTACAATATGCACATCGCAGTGAGCCTCGACGGCTTGTTCACTGCGGATATTTTGACAACTTAAAAAAAAAGAGCAGATTGCAATAAAGACAGTATGGGCACTAATCAAATGTTTTATTACTGAATTGGGAGAAAACAAACAGTCCGTCACCGGCGCTGAAAAAAAATTTAATCCATTCAACTATCTACTCTACATGTTGCGGCAAACCAGCTGAAATTCACACTCCCGCAAACACATTGCTGGCGGACGCAATCTGCGCCCTTCATTTTCACGTGAAATACCTCCGACAGCTTGAGTGCAACCGGCTCTTTGCTGCGCCCCAGTAAATGTGCTTCATAAAGCATAGTCACCAACCATGTGTTACGCCGTGCGCAGAAAGATGCGGGCCCTGATAATTAGCACTCGACAGGTCATGCTCATGGGCAAGTTGGTGGACAAAGATGCTCCTTTGGCTGATGTATGATTTACCACAGCTCAATAGCGATTCCCACATATCAATGTTCAACACGATTGCCACCTAGCCTATGAAGAGTAGCTAGTTCTACGAATAATTTAGTGGTATTGTCAAGTTGCCTACGCACAATGGAAAACTCGTCAAAATGCGGAACGCACCTACACGCGCTACAGTGTGTTTGTAACTAGCCATCGCCACCTTTCCTTATATTGTTGCGATGTTGCCTGAGCTGATGATTAAGACATCACCACATTTCCCTACAAAATGTTTACCACATGATAGGGAACCTGGTAAACGACGCCTTCTTTGCAAGGTATGTAACGTGCCCTATGATTCTTACTGCAGCCAATTCATCCTTGAACATCTTGATTACTGCTTTTACATACCCTGTTACTTAGGTCCCACATAAAAAGATAGATGTAGACAAAAAACCGAACATTTTTCGTCTATAGAAATCGCCAGCATCTAACCATACATGATTAAGAGTGTCTTTTAGTCATTTACTTGAGGCCGTGAACTACACGCCAACGTTTTCCCGAGCACCCACTTATATGCTGTCCGATATCCGGTGAGGTAGGCTTAGTGGCAAACTTATTTCGGCGATCAGGACTAGCAGCTCGTACATCCTTGCTACTGCTTGATGGCTTTTTGAGCAGGCATTCTGCGTACGCAAGAACGAGATCGGGATGACCTGCTTGCCTCAGGCGAGGTTATTTTTTTTAGATTGGTGGCTCTTCGCGAAGAGATCTGAACAAGATTTGCTGGGGATTTTATCAAGACAGTACCGTACAATGTACCTTTTTACCACCATTGAGTAAGAAGAGTAAAAGCGGCTTGCTTCCCCTCGGTTTGTAAGACCAGCACGTGTGCTTTTCGTGGAAAGGAAATGGTACCTCGAGGAACCTGATTGTACAATCCTCGCCTGGAAGCTCATGGGTGGGCACGAGTGCATGGCTGTAAGCAATCCCGTAAGAGTGTAATATGTTAGCGGCTTCAGACTCGAAAAACCTTTCTCACGCTTAATGAAAAAAAGACAAAACAAAAGAAGACGGTGGTCATCCACACATATAAAACATTTGAGATCATGTTAATTGTGCGCTGTCGCAGTGCTCTAATGGCTAAGGTACTCGGTTGCTGACCCGCAAGTCACGAGATCTATTCCCGGCTGCGGCGGCTGCATTTTCGAAGGAGGCGCAAATGCTCTAGGCCCGTGTGCTCAGATTTGGGTGCACATTAAAGAACCCCAGGTGGTCGAAATTTCTGGAGCCCTCCACTACAGCGTGTGCCATAATCATATGGTGGTTTTGGAATGGTAAACCGCACATATCAATCAATCATGTTACTTGTGGCGCAAGGCTTGGAACATGAAGGCAGGAAAGGAAGAAATACGGATGAGTGTCAACTACCAACTATTTATTGACTGCAACGGCTGCAAGCCAAGTACATTCCGAGCAGGCGCAGATATGTGAAGAAGTGAGGATATACTTGTTAATCTGAAAGTTGTGTTTAAAAAAAAGGTTAACTCAAATCCATAGAGCACAGCTGGTGTGTCACTGTCGCAGGCGGACTCCTTCCTTCTAATGTTTAACGTCTCTAATCGCTCCCTCGCCGTTTCATCCCTGCTCTTGCTTGTAATCTTAACCTGCGCGAAATCTTGCACACATGATCACGACTGAACATGCACCACCCACGAGCTACTGGGCGAAGATTGTACATCTTCAGCAAACTTACACGCCAACTCGCCCAGGAAAATGTTTTGCTACATTTAAGAGCTTTTGTGCCTGTAAGCCGCCGCGAGAAAACTCTGTTAAGACTGACAAAAAATAAATTGCTCAAAACAGGCGCAATACACGATCCAATACAAATCAATTGCTTTTGAGTAAAAGGTTTACCATCCCTTTGGATGTAAGTCGAATCGACGTACAAGGCTAAAATATCCAAAAGGTGACTGGCTGATACCTGATGCATCTCTAAAACATATCCAGCCAAACCCTTCAAGGGCGTCCTTGATCCACTTGAGAAAAGCATCACCGGGCAGAGAATAAAATTGTTCTTTAACATCTACAGAGATGGCAAAAAGGCCTTCGTTAGAGTATGGGTACAAGGATCCCAAAACATCCAGAGACTTCTTCAAAATGGGTCGTACACTTCCAATATATTACGCTTATGTTAAAGAAAAAGAGCCAAGGCCTTGTGCTGCGTGCTGCGTCTAAAAATAATGGGAAGTTCCGGCTTTTGCGTTTTCAATGTGTCATTTTTTTTTTGCATTTCACGATTTCCGCCAGCACGATATCTATATGAAGCACCTCACACAAGCCATTTGCTCTCTTCTTGATACTTGACATGCGCACATCGGCACGGCACTCAAGCACAGCAGAAACTATCTTGTTGCCTTTCGAAAGGAAAACACTATACATTAAAGCAAGATCATATTCCTTATCCGCGGCCGATACACGTAACAAGTTTTCTTCGAGATAAGACTAAACGCGTTAGCAGGAATATTTGAGGATGCCTGCTAACACTGCTTCAGGACGTCCACTTCTTCAGAGTTGCATCGCGCTTCTTCTAAATCCCCCAGTTGACGGGAGACACAACGCACACGTGAAAGCATTTCATGAGTGCATTATCTTCCACCACAAGCTTGGAACCATTGTCCTTTGGTAGCTCTGGAGGCTCATGTGCCCAGAGCGCCCAAAGCAAGCGGCTTCAGGTACATTCCGTCACCTGAAGTCAGCAGAGTGGAGATAAACACGAAGATGAAGTTCTGCCAGTTCCCCTCGAAGAGCACCGAAGCCAGCAGCTTTCGATACAGTTGAGCTTGCCTGTAGCACTCTGACTTCAGAATATCGGTAATGTTTTTTCCATGTCCCATCAAAGGGAGAACATCACGGAAAAGAGCTGTCGTATATATTCGCAGGGAGCAAACCGTTGCAGATGCAGAATCAATAAGAGCAGGCTCTGCACAAGAAGCAGGAGCAATATCAGCGTGATGGTGGAGGTAGGATCCGGATGAACACCTAGAAAGGGGCTATTGCACGCAGAAAACACTATATATAGGAAAGTAACCCTTGCTGAATCTAACCACCTCTGCAATGAACTGAGCGCGTTTCATTTAGAGGTGGCGCCATCAGGAGGTATGAGGGATGTTCAATTCCTCTTTTACCCACTGAAGGAATTCACTTGTCGTGGGTGCCCCCTCCTCCGGTAAAACAATCCTGGACCGCTCCTGAATTTACTGAAGCGTGGTATACAGCCCCATGGACAGTGGAACCGCCATCTCAAGGTAGTTCGGCGCAGCGTGTCGCATAAATAAATAAATATATATATATATATATATATATATATATATATATATATATATATATATATATATATATATATATTGATTTGTGGCGTTTAACGTCCCAAAACCACGATATGATTTTGAGAGACGCGGTAGAGGAGGGTTCCGGAAACTTCGACCACCTGGGGTTCTCTAACGTGCACCCAAAATTGAGCACACGGGCCTGCGATATATATATATATATATATATATATATATATATATATATATATATATATATATAAATATATATATATAAATATATATATATATATATATATATATATATATATATATATATATATATATATATATATATATATATATATATATATATATATATTGTGTTGATGTTGAGGGCTCGGGGTGTAATAAAACGTATTTATTAAAGGGCGAACCTGTGCCCACAACTCAAAGGGACTATGGTCGTAGCACGTTACAGCAGAACACCCAAAGATGTCTCCTTCTTCTACTTCTTCAAGAAGAGTCCCAAGCGCGTGGCGCACATCAGCCGAGGCCAGCTGGGTTCTCGTGCTATCATCATCGTCTCTGCGCAACACTAGACGGCGCGCATGTATGTCCCTGTGCGCGCGGTGATGGGCGCATTGTTTGAATGCAGGCACTATATCGCGGCATAATCCCCCTCGTCATACGCACCGTCCCGATGCGTCAGGCAATGAATAGATTCATGGTAGGCGTCACTGGTCTTCCGGTGATCTTTCATAGTAAGGGTTCATCTGGACTACATGTACAACCTCTGTCGGGTTGCGGCGTTTTGAGCTGCCGTGTATAGCGGATCTGACTTGGTAAGTTACATCACTTACACGATGGAGTACTTTGTAAGGCCCGAAGTAGCGGCTAAAAAGTTTTTCAGAAAGTCCACGACGACGCACTGGGGTACATATCCATTCTTTGTCACCTGGTTGAAAGTGCGCTTCGGTATGACGCTGATTGTACCGATAGGAGTCTACACGCTGTTGGCGTATTCTGTATCTCGCCATTTGTCGTGCTTCCTCGGCTCATTGCAGGAAGTCGTCCAGGCCAGGTGGATTGCTGCTTTCATCATTCAGTGGTAACATGGCATCCAGTGGAGTGGTGACTGTTCGCCCGAATACAAGTTCAAATGGTGTCACTCGCGTTGTTTCTTGAACGGCTGTATTATATGCGAACGTGATGTAGGGCAATATTTCATCCCACAGTATATGTTCGACATCGACATACATTGAAAGCATATCAGTCAGAGTTCTGTTCAGGCGCTCCGTTAGGCCATTTGTTTGAGGATGGTATGCTGTAGTTCTTTGTGGTCTGTATGGGTCATTCGCATCAAACATTTCATTAGGTCTGCAGTAAAAGCTGGGCCACGATCTGTAATTACGACGCTGGGTGCACCATGTCTGAGGACTATGTTGTTGATGAAGAACTTGGCAACTTCAAGAGCTGTTGCACTGTACAGCGAGTCAGTCTCAACGTAACAAGTGAGATAGTCCGTGGCTACGACTATCCACTTCTAAGCGTGCAGTCGATGTCGGAAACGGGCCTAGGAGATCCATACCGACTTGTTTGAATGGGGAATGCGGTGGTTCTATTGGCTGGAGGAGGCCTGCAGGTCTCACGGATGGAGTTTTGCGTCTTTGACACTCACGGCAAGTTTTCACATAGCGCTGAACTGATGATAACTGTTTTGGCCAGAAGTATTTTAGGTGAATTCTAACGAATGTACGGCTGACACCCATGTGTCCAGATGTTGGCTCATCATGACATGCGTGCAGAATCTCGTTTAGTAAAGGTGCAGGTACAACGAGTAAAAACTTGTCACCATGAGGCTTGAAGTTCCTTTTGTAAAGGACCCCTTCTCGAAGACAGAACGAAAGGAGCCGTCTGGATAAAGTGCGCGGGACTTTAACGTTTAGTCCTTGGAGACGCTGTATAAGCGGCAGCAAATCGGGGTCATTTTGTTATTGTTGAGCAGTTTCTGACGCCTGGACGACGCCTAGAAACGGGGAGTCTTCTTCCTCCGGCTCACTTGTCTCCACTGGTGCGCCTGACAGGCAGTCGGCATCACTGTGCTTTTTCCCAGATTTGTATACCACAGTAACATCGTACTCTTGTAGCCTAAGGCTCCATATTGCTAGTCGGCCAGAGAGATCCTTAAGATTCGCCAGCCAACACAGGCAATAAGGGTCACTGACTGCTTGGAATGGTCTACCGCAGAGGTACGGCCGAAATTTACTTATGGCCCAGATGACCGCGAGACACTCTTTTTCGGTTGCAGAGTGATTTGTCTCAGCTTTCGAAAGCTTGCGGCTGGCTTACGCTAGCACTTTTTCTTGGCCGTTTTTCCGCTGTACTAGAATGGCTCCGAGGCCGACGTTACTCACATCAGTGTGAACTTCAGTTTCCGCAGTCTCTTCAAAGTGGGAGAGAATTGGGGAGGCTTGCAGTCGTGTTCTTAACTCATCAAAAGCTTCCTGTTGTTAACTTTCCCACATAAGGGGCACCTCGTCTTTTGTTAGATTAGTAAGTGGTTCAGCAATGTTCGAAAAATTTTCCACAAATCACCGATAGTACGCGCATAAACCCAGGAAGCGACGTACTGACTTCTTGTGTTTGGGTATCGGGAACTTCGCGATGGCAGCTGTCTTTTCGGGATCTGGCCGAACGCCGTCGGAGCTGACGACGTGTCTGAGGAATCGAAGCTCTTCAAAAGCAAAGTGGCATTTTTCTTGCTTGATGGTGAAGTCTGCTGAACGAATGGCTTCTAATACTGTGCGGAGTCGCTCTAGATGTTGGTCGAATGTAGCGGAAAATACGACAACGTCATCGAAGTACACCAAGCAGGACTGCCATTTCAGTTCCGCGAGGACAGCGTCCATTATTCTCTGAAACGTAGCTGGCGCTGTGCACAGGCCGAATGGAAGCGCTTTAAATTCGTAGAGGCCGTCTGGAGTTATGAGTGTCGTCTTTTCACGGTCGCGCTCATCCAACGCAATTTGCCAATATCCGCTCTTGAGATCAAGGGAGGAGAAGTATTTCGCACTCCGTAGTCGATCGAGTGTATCATCGATACGCGGCAGAGGGTATACATCCCGTTTCGTAACGCTGTTCAGTTTTTGATAGTCGACGCAGAATCGAAGGCTGTTATCTTTCTTTTTAACAAGCACTACGGGAGACGCCCATGGACTTCTGGAAGGCTGGATCACGTCATCTGAAAGCATCTCCTCCACTTGTTTCTGGATGACGTGTCTTTCCTTTTGCGATACTCGTTATGGGTGTTGGTAAATCGGTCTCGTGGCTTCTTCTGTTATAAACCTGTGTTTTGCAATAGCCGTGCGTCGCACCTTAGAGGACGTTGAAAAGCAGTCCGAAAACTCTTTTATAAGGGCGAACAATTGTTTCTTTTGATAGCCTGGGAGCCTATGGTTGATGTCAACTGATGCGTCGACGTTGCAGGTCTTTTGTGGAGTGGTTGGCGTTGTCGCTAAACTATATAGTTCAGCCGCCATGCAGAACTCGTGGAAATAGGCGATAGCCATACCTTGCGCGATGTGCTGACATTCATTCCCAAAATTCGAAAGGAGGACAACTGAGCAGCCAATCCCTAAGTGAACAACACCCCTCGCCACGCGAACTCCTTTGTTTAAAAAAGAGCTCTACGTTTACATCCGCTATTCCTTCGTGGTCACAAAATGCCCTATTTTCAACAAGCACCATTACACTACAGCGTGGTGGCACTGTGACGTCATCATCAACAACGCGCAGAGCAGTAAGACGTCGCTTCTCCGATTCCTTCACCGACATAGCTTATTCGGTCGAAAACGTTACACTGGATCTGCGCAGATTAATTATGGCTTCATTGGCTTGCAGAAAATCCATTCATAGTATAAGCTCCCTTGAACAGTCCGGCAGTACGATGAAGTCAGCAACGTAAGTAAAGCCTCTTATTTCGAGCCTTGAGGTGCATCTGCCAGGCGGTGTAATAGTGTGGCCACCTGCCGTGCGTATCTGTGCCCCACTCCATTTTGTCACAACCTTTTTCAGTTTCTTTGCCAATTTGTGACTCATTACCGGATAATCAGTGCCACTGTCAACTAAGGCATTTAGCTCGTATCCGTCTATTTTCAACCGCAAATCTGAAGTAATCTTCGCACTGCTGCGCTTATCCTCTGTAAACATAGCATCGTCACCTTGAAACCGTAATGGAGGATCTTCGCAACTGTAGTTATCAGCGGCCTCACCTCCACAGGTCACTTGCTTCAGTTTTCCGGGTGTGGGCTTGTAGAACGTTGCCCAGACCGTGAAGAAGAAGCACGTGGGCTGGGTGATCGGTAACGCCTGGGCGACGGCGATCTTGGCTGATGTTGGCGTGGAGTGAGTGGGCTCTGGCGCGCGGACAAGTACTCTTCAATCTCCGTTGGCCGTTCACCGTTTCGAGGGCATGGTGCGTACAACGGAAAGCCCCTTAATCCTGCCTGTCAGTAAGGGCAGAACCTATACAGGTGACCTGCATCCCCACAATGGAAACACAATAGCCTGCGCTCATGGTCACGCCAGATGTCGCTTTTCCGGGGCCTTTGATTCACGTAGCGAGCTACACCACGGGCTCGTGGCAGGTAGGTAGCCGTCGGTTCCAGTGGACGAGGTGCGCTGCGTACCGTCTGTGGGCAAGGAGAGGCCATCGCAACTGCTGCATTGGTGTGCGCCACGGGTTGTCTGAGTATTTCAGAGTACGTTGGGATGCGTTGGATCGGCTGTGGCGCACGCTCCGGCTCACGTATCATCTGCCTCAGTTCATCTCGTACTACGTCGACGACAGATAGTGTTGCTGTAGTGTGAGGTGCTTGCAACTTGCTGAGCTCTTCCCTGATCACCGACCTGATGAGTTCTCGCACGGCGTTCATGTCACTTCGCTGGCCTCCAGAGAAGACATTGGCAGGTGCGTACTTTATGTCTCGATTGAACTGTCGAGCCCGCTGTTCTAGCGTTTTCTCGATGGCTGTCGCTTTCGTATGAAACTCCGCAACTGTTCGTGGTGGGTTGCGGACGAGAACAGCGAATAGCTCTTGCTTCACCCCACGCATGAAGTGGCGTAGCTTCTTGCCTTCAGTCATATGGGAATCTGTGTGCTTGAACAGGTGGATCATGTCCTCGATATACATTGCGACACTTTCGTTGGTGAGCTGGTTTCTGGATTCGAGCGCAACCTGCGCCTTTTCTTTGCGATCCGCGCTGGCATAAGTCACCAAAGCTTGTCGCCGAAACCCCAGGTCGTAAAGGAGGTTTCATGGTTCCCATACCACGTCAATGCGAAGTCCTCCAAAGCAAATTATACGCGGCGGAGCTTCTCTCTCTCGCCCAGCCGTTCAAACGTGCCACTCTCTCAAAAAGGTTCAGCCAATCTTCTACGTCTTCATACGAGTCGCCATGAAATACTGGTGGCTGGTGAGGCTGATTTATCACCACTTGGGCTGGTGTTACATGACTTGTCATGGTGGTGGCGTCCATTGACTGAGTTCCCCTTGGCGTGAAGTGGAGTGGACTGAATTCTTGTTAATCACCTCGAAGACGGCGACTGGACCTCTGATGCACAGGTGTCAGCTCCCCAGGATCAACTCGCTGGTGATCGGGGCTACGCTGTCTAGCGTTCGTAGGGCTTTGATTCATTACCCAGAACGTTCACCAGAAATGTAACGATGTTGAAGGAATCGGGGTGTAATAAAACGTATTTTATAAAGATGAACCTGTGCCCACAACTCAAAGGGACTATGGTCGTGGCACGTCACAGCAGAACACCAAAGATGTCTCCTTCTTCTACTTCTTAAAGAAGAGTCCCAAGCACGTGGCGCACATTAGCCGGGGCCAGCTGGGTTCTCGTGCTATCATCATCGTCTCTGCGCAACAGTAGACGGTGCGCATGTATGTCCCTGTGCGCTCGGTGATGGGCGCGTTGTTTGAATGCAGGCTCTATGACGCGGCATAATATATATATATCATCATCATCATCATCATCAGCCTGACTACGTCTACTGCAGGACAAAGGCCTCTCCCATGTTCCGCCAGTTAACCCGGTTCTGTGCTTGCTGCTGCCAATTTATACCCGCAAACTTCTTAATCTCATCTGCCCACCTAATCTTCTGTCTCCCCCTAACCCGCTTCCCTTCTCTGGGAATCCAGTCAGTTACCCTTAATGACCAGCGGTTATCCTGTATACGCGCTACATGCCCTGCCCATGTCCATTTCTTCTTCTTGATTTCAGCTATGATATCCTTAACCCCCGTTTCTTCCCTAATCCACTCTGCTCTCTTCTTGTCTCTTAAGGTTACACCTACCATTTTTCTTTCCATTGCTCGCTGCGTCGTCCTCAATTTAAGCTGAACCCTCTTTGTAAGTCTCGAGCTTTCTGCTCCGTAGCTAAGTACCGGCAAGATACTGCTGTTATATACCTTCCTCTTGAGGGATAGTGGCAATCTACCTGTCATAATTTGAGAGTGCTTGCCGAATGCGCTCCACCCCATTCTTATTCTTCTAGTTACTTCAATCTCGTGGTTAGGCTCTGCGGTTATTACCTGCCCTAAGTAGACATAGTCTTTTACAACTTCAAGTGCACTATTACCTATCTCGAAGTGCTGCTCCTTGCCGAGGTTGTTGTACATTACTTTCGTTTTCTGCAGATTAATTTTAAGACCCACCTTTCTGCTCTCCTTGTCTAACTCCGTAATCATGAGTTGCAATTTGTCCCCTGAGTTACTCAGCAATGCAATGTCATCGGCGAAGCGCAGGTTACTAAGGTATTTTCCATTACTCTTATCCCTAACTATTCCCATTCTAGGCTTCTGAAAACCTCCTGTAAGCACGCGGTAAATAGCATTGGGGAAATTGTGTCCCCCTGCCTTACACCCTTCGTGATTGTTATTCTGTTGCTTTCTTTAAGAAGCACTATGGTAGCAGTTGATCCCCTGAAGATTTCTTCCAGAATGTTTATATATACTTCATCTACGCCCTGATTCCGCAGTGTTTGCATGACGGCTGATATTTCTACTGAATCAAACGCCTTCTCGTAATCTATGAAGGCTATGTATAGTGGTTGGTTATACTCTGAGCATTTCTCTATTACCTGATTGATAGTATGAATGTGGTCAATTGTTGAGTAGCCTGTTCGAAATCCTGCTTGTTCCTTTGGTTGATTGAATTCTAATGTTTTCTTTACTCTGTTAGCAATTACCTTTGTAAATAGCTTGTATACTACAGAGAGCAAGCTGATCGGCCTGTAATTCTTCAAGTCCTTGTCATCTCCTTTCTTATGTATTAAGATGATGTTAGCGTTCTTCCAAGACTCTGGTGCTCTTCCCGTCAGGAGGCACCTCGTAAACAGGGTGGCTAGTTTTTCTAACACTATCTGTCGTCCATCTTTCAGCAGATCTGATGTTACCTGATCTTCACTGGAAGCTTTGCCTCTTTGCATGCTCTCCAAAACTTTTCTGACTTCTTCTATCATTACTGGTGGGGTGTAATCTGGGTTACTGCTAGTTCTTATAGTATTAAGGTCGTGGTTGTCTCGGCTACTGTACAGATCTCTGTAAAACTCCTCCGCTATTTTAACTATCCTATCCATATTGGTAGTTATTTTGCCTTCTTTGTCCGTTAGTGCATACATCCGACTTTTGCCTATCCCAAGTTTCCTCTTCAATGCTTTGACACTTCCTCCGTTTTTCAGAGCGTGTTTCATTCCCTCCATGTTATAATTTTTTACATCGCATACCTTACGTCTATTAATCAACTTCGAAAGCTCTGCCAGTTCTGTTTTGTCTGTTGTACTTGACACTTTCATGATTTGACGCTTCTTAATTAGGCTCTTCGTTTCCTGGGAAAGCTTGCCAGTGTCCTGTCTTACTACCCTGCCTCCAACTTTCACGGCACACTCCGTAATGATACTCGTCAGATTATCATTCATTGTATCTACGCTAAGGTTGGTTTCCTCACTAAGAGCCGAGTACCTGTTCTGCAGTGACACTCTGAATTCCTGTACTTTCCCTCTCAGTGCTAGCTGATTGATTGGCTTCTTGCGTATCAGTTTCTATCGTTCCTTCTTAAAGTCTAGGCGAATTCGAGACCGTACCATTCTATGGTCACTGCATTGTACCTTGCCAATCACTTCCACATCCTGCACGATTCCAGGGTGTGCACTCATTATAAAGTGTATTTCGTTCTTATTTTTGCCATTAGGGCTCCTTCATGTCCACTTGCGGTTTTCTCCTTTTTGGTAGAAGGTATTGAAAATCCGTAAATTATTGCGTTCTGCGAATTCTACTAAAACCTCTCCTCTGGCGTTTCTAGTACTGATGCCATAATTTCCTACTGCCTGGTCTCCAGCCTGCTTCTTCCCTACCTTTGCATTAAAGTAGCCCATCACTATAGTATACTGTGTTTTTACCTTACTCATTGCCGATTCCACGTCTTCATAGAAGCTTTCAACTGAAGCGTCATCATGGCTGGATGTAGGCGCGTAAGCCTGTACTACCTTCATCTTGTATCTTTTATTCAGTTTAATTACGATACCTACCACCCTTTCATTAATGCTATAGTATTCCTCTCTGTTGCCAGCTATGTTTCTGTGAATTAGGAACCCCACTCTCGGTTCTCTTCTGTCTGCCAAGCCCCTGTAGCAAAGGACGTGCCCATTCTGTAGCACCGTATAGGCCTCATCTGTCCTCCTAACCTCACTGAGCCCTATGATATCCTATTTAACACTCTCTAGCTCCTCGAATAGTACAGCTAGACTTCCCTCACTAGATAAGGTTCTAGCGTTGAACGTTGCCAAGTTCAGGTTCCAACGGCGGCCTGTCCGGATCCAGAGATTCTTAGCACCCTCTGCTGCGTTGCAGATCTGACCGCCGCCGTGGTCAGTTGCTTCGCAGCTGCTGGGGACTGAGGGCCGTGAGTTATTTGGCGTAAGCATGTGGGAGGTAGTGGCCAGATACTGCACCAGGGTGGCCAATCCTTCTCTGGTGAGGGAGTGCGTTCTCGGGGGTATTTGCCGGTGAGGCCGCACCCCTGGCCTCTTAATGCAGTTCCATCATCACGCGGATTTTTTTTAATCTGGTTGGAAACTGCGCGGTACCGGGATTTGAACCACGGGCCTCTTGCATGCGAGGCGGATGCTCCAACCACTACGCCACTACGCAGTTCTCAGTAAATAGGGCACTGTTATTGATAATATTGTTGTATTAGATGTTGTCATACTTCATCAGCTTTCACTCTGACGTATATAGTTATTTGACTTTAGTGTCCCTTGATTCAGTGATACAAAAATTTGAACTAGCCTACACGAATTGTAATAATTCTGTAATATAAGGCCAGCAAACCTGTGCATCTGTCATCTTGTCAGCTCGAGATCCTGAACGGGGCCCTGCACCACTTCGCTTGCCATCGGGCGGTTTCCCCAGGCGTCCACGAGCAGCCATGGCCTCCAAGCGGGTGCTCACTGCATCAGGTGCACTGTCGGGTGTGTCCGAAGAATTCTCATCTTTCTTGCGTTTACCCTGAGACACCGGTGCGTTAGCCAGGAGGGCCACACCTTTTGTTAAAACAAATATATATATATATATATATATGTATGTATATATATATATATATATATATATATATATATATATATATATATATATATATATATATATATATATATATACACACACGCCGTCTCTGCCGGGTAGCTCACTATTGACAAATGAGAGCGCATTCTTCGTGCTTCACTCCAGGGCGTGCGTGGTAGCAGCGAGTAGCCTATCAGAATGATGAAGGTAAGAATTTTGTAAAAACCCGCAAGCATTCATTCTCTCACGACGGGGCGGCGGCAAACTTGCGAGCGGCAGCCGTCACTTCGCACAGTTTACGCCTCGCGTGCAGCTGACCAGACAGCTGCTGATAAGTGCGATAAAGCTGTCGATTATTAGTGACAATGGCTCGTTCATCGCCAGCCACCACCTCGTATTCGCTCTTTTCTTATTCTTACTCGCGAAGGTATCACCTCAATAGCAGAGAAGTCGTGATCGACAAGTCTCTGCATTTACCGAAAATACGGAAGGCCGTTTGCGGCACACTGAGCCGTCAGCGAATTGGCAGTTGCAGCGAACTTTTTAAAGCGACGAAAAGTTATGCCTTTTTGCATTTATAAGTTCTTGCGCTCCAAGGCATAGTTAAATTCATCGTATACAGGTGGTCGTATGCAAAGTCAGCAAGCTTTTGTGACTCCGTTCTCTGCATCAGAGAAGGATGTCAGAAAATGTTGCCGTGTACCCGGCACGCTTACCGCATGTGTACCCCTTTCTTTCTTTTTCCCTCGCTGAAGCTCTTCTGCCATTTGAAAGGGAAAGATCTCGTTTGCAGTGTCCGAAGTCTGCGTGCGGTGTTCGTTGCGGGCAATAATATCTTCGTTGCATGTTAACTGCAGTCTTTCAACATTCTTTTTGGCTTCTTATTCACCATATTTTTAACATAATTGTGTCGGAAGTTTCCTTGCTAAAGGTCTTTAAAAAAATGTTCGCTATATGTGATGTGTAGGGTTTAACGTCACAAAACCACCATTTGATTGATTATGAGAGACGCCGTAGTGGAGGGCTCCGGAAATTTAGACCACCTGGGGTTCTTTAACGTGCACCCAAATCTGAGCACACGGGCCTACAACATTTCCGCCTCCATCGGAAATGCAGCCGCCGCAGCCGGGATTCGAACCCGCGACCTGCGGGTCAGCAGCCGAGTACCTTAGCCACTAGACCACCGCGGCGGGGCGTTCGCTATATGTACACGCAGGCTAATGGTGATGATGATTACGATGATAATATGTAGACGCATTTTCAAAGGGTGTATAGAAATTGTAAGTACGCCGAAATATAGTCGTTATAACCAATCAGCCATTGCATCTGGGTGTGGCCCCGCCGCGGTGGTCCAGTGGCTAAGGTACTCGGCTGCTGACCCGCAGGTCGCGGGATCTAATCCCGGCTGCGGCGGCTGCATTTCCGATGGAAGTGGAAATGTTGTAGGCCCGTGTGCTCAGATTTGGGTGCAAGTTAAAGAACCCCAGATGGTCAAAATTTTCGGAGTCCTCTACTACGGCGTCTTTCATAATCATATGGTGGTTTTGGGACGTTAAACCCTACATATCAATCAATCATCTGGGTGCGTTAAAAGTGAGTTTGACTGTGTAGGCACTGTATTTGACACCGTAGCCTGTCCCAACCATATAGTTCTCCCCACAACACTTGTATACAAAGCAGTCGCTACCGCATGCAAAGCAAGCGGAACAAAAACAGCAACATATTTGATCATTCCTATTCCTGCCTTTTTAAGCCAGAACGAGTAGCTTCCTCATCGTTGTGTGCCTATTTAACGGAAATAATAAGGGGCAGACTAGATGAACACAAGAAGTGTCATCAACGAACGCCTATGATTTGTGTTGTTGCTGCATCTTCGAAGAACGTAAACACAACGTAACATTGTTAAAGCTGTAGATAGTGTTCCTCAGCAATACAGAAATAATTATATGTCCCAAACATTCAACTTCTACTCTACAGTCTGCTTGTACAAAGCTAGCCTTGTATGCTAACCAGTATTTGCAAGGAAGTCTAAAATTTTAATATACGTGCATAAAGTTTACAACTTTTTATCGGAGGAAAACTGCACGTTTCATTGTCTTGCGAAATAAGAAATTTGTTCTCGTACTTCCTTCGTGTCCATGCATCCGACTGCAATTATTATTTTATTTTTTTAGCATTGGCGCATTGTATAAGCATTAAACTTGTGAACTGTGTTAATGTGGAGGCGTCTAGAGCGAGGGGAAAATGTATTACTCACAATGACTGCTAAAATAGTGTCGTAAGCAAGGTAAAAATTGGAGCTATATGTGGAAACTCAAAAAAAAGGCGGGGAAATTCTTTACATGATATCCTGTCCCGAGTGCGTGCTGAGTTTAAATTGGCTTGTGTCAGCGAAGCTTTCGCATACGGATGCATTCTGTGTAATGGGTAGCATTCTTTAGACGACTGGCAATTATGCACGTTAGAGATTTTTATAGTAATGTAAAAATTTACATACTACAGTAAAAATGTTTACACCCAGAAGGGTGTAAATGAGCTTGTCCTGTGGACGACACCCTAAGGGTGTTAATTCAGCACCTTCTAAAAAGGGTGCTTTTCCATGCACCCTTAGAATAGAGTGTACATGTAAAAAAACTGTGGGGTGTTACAAAAACACCCTTAGGAAGGGTGCCTTCGATGTCCTTCACTTTTTTAGCACCCTCTGAAGAGGGTGCGAGAAGGGTACACAAGGGTGTTGAGTGCCCATGGCAGGAGCCCCAGTATTCTTTTAGGCTGTGCTAATCAGCATGCACTGATTACACACTACTTGAAGCAAGTGGTCCTGATTATCAACGGTGCGCCACCTGTCGAGCTCCATTCATTGCGTGTGGGCAAAAATATAAACACGTACAATTGTGTATGAACTTCTGCTGGATCTATATATACTTCACAGTATATGCATAGTGCGCGTTACAGAAAACGAAGCCTTGCTGCCCTTGCATATTGCATTTATTTATTAGGCAAATTAAACTTAAAAACTTTTCTTCTGCCACACAACTTTTTCACCAGATGTGTAACATGTTCACGTATACGTACACTACACATGCAACACCTCAATAGTTTATTATATGTTTTCAGTTTCACTTTATTAACAATTCTTTGCAACATACAATTACACTTGTTTCAGTTTAGTATACTGCTTCAAGTACATAGAGACTACAAATGAAGTACACGCTAATATATCCCTATAATTCTTTCAAGTATCTACAATCCCAGTGGTTTCCAGTTTAATACTCCCTGATGAACACAATCGGTTAATAGGAATGAAATACAGGCAAATATATACTAATAATCATTTCAAATATATACAATCACCACGATTTCACTATATCCGCCTTCATGTACACAATCGTTCCTAAGAAGTGATGCACACAAAAATATATACGGATAGTGTTTTCAAATGTATACAATCACAGTGCTTTAAGCTTTGCATTCCTGGATGTATAACAATTGGTTATGAGAAATGATGTACGTGCAAACATATACGGGTTTTCGCACATATAACTATCGAATACTTAAGAAACCAATACATTGATCAGAACCACAATAAGCTAAAAACGAACAAAAAACTGAGTCAGGACACACAAAAAACAAAAGAGGTAATGCATAATTATGGGTAATGACACAGCTGGGTCACTTTATGACAAATGTCCCAGCCAATTTGGCAACCATCTCAAATGTATTCGAAAAACTCGTGCTGCATTGAAATAGTGAACTTCTGAAATATTTAGGAGAGGAAAAATATTTGGTCACGTGGCTGCCTTCTGAACTTCCTGGAATGCCGTCTAGGTGTTGTATGTGAAAATTTTTATTTTAAAAGCACCGCTCCTTGTTTCTATACGAAACTCGGTCTACGTGTTACGTAACAAGAGCTTGATTTGGGCGAGTTGGTTCATCGTGATTGTGTGCTAGTCACAGCGCGACAACTTCAGGAAGAGACAGAAAGGACAGGAAAGAGCACCGACTGTCAACTGAATTTATTGAATGCGTTACTAGCGCTTTTATACGGAGTACAAGAACCGTGTTCATGCGCGACGACACGTGTGAGCACTAAAAAAATAATCTTAACTGTGAAAAGAACACTCCCTCTCGGAAAGGATAAGTGAACGTGTCGTGATGCACTGATCATTGGTTTACCTGATAAAAAATACTTCTACAAACATTAAATTGGCATTAAGTAAACCTATTCTCGTGACGAATGGTGCAATATTGACTATTCCTGTTGCTGTTTAGTACACACACTTTTGAAAGCTTGCAAGGGTTGAAAACAACACGTTAATATCATATCTGCTGGCTATTTTTTTATTTGTGAGACATGCGATGTGGTATAACATGCAAAGATTTTGGTCATTATTTTTTGTTGGTCCTGTATTCTTTAACTTTACTTTCTGCAGGATGGTTTTGCAAACGGGTGTGATGATTCTGTTAGGATATCCAGCATCTTTTAGTCTTTTAATCTGGTTTTGAAGCCTGACCTCACCGTTGTGCTAACATGACTTCTGAATGGTGGCCTGATTACATGTGGTATCAATTTCTGATCTACTAATTTTCAATGCCCACTATCAAAAGGCAGAACATTCTTAGCACTCTTGGGCTGATAGCACCAGCCAATACCCCAACAGCATCATCACACTTGTTTGCGAAACCCTCCTGCAGAAAGTAAAGTTAAAGGAAACAGGACCAAAAGAAAAAGAGAATGACCAATGAACTTTGCATGTTACATGGTACTACATACATAAGGTGTCTCACATTTTTAGGAAAATAGCCAGCTGATATGACATTGTTGTTTTCCACCCCTTGCAAGCTTTCAAAAGTGCATGTACTTACAGCAACAGGAATAGTCAATAGTTCACCATTCGTCACTAGAATAGGTTTACTGATTGCCAATCTAATGTGTATGAGATACCGCTAACATGTGGAAAAGTAAACATAGAACAAATTGGGCAATGCTTCAATGATCAAGCAAGACAGCATGCTTTAAATGTTAAGAAGGGCTATAGTAGTCTCATGGTCGGACACCGTAAAGAATGTAAGTGTAGTCCTAGGTTTCATAAAAAACTGTTTTTGAAAAAAAAGCAAGCAGAAAAAGGAGAGAATTTAGAACTCTTTATCAGGAAGGCCAAGGATCAAGGCATAAATACACCTTCACTTACTTTTCTGAAAAAGAGTATTCTTTTCTCGGTTAAAATTATTTTGTCATGGTCACACATGTGTTGTTGCAGATGAGCCCTGTTCTTGTGCTCAGTATAAAAATGCTCGTAGACATTCAATAAAATTCAGTTGACAGCGCTCTTTCCTGTCCTTTTTGCGATAAGATTTTTATTATGGAAAGAATTTGATTTTCTAACAATTTAGGTATAATGATGAGTTTTCATTGTATCACAACATGGGGCACATTGCATCTCAATACGGAAAAAAATCACGATTTTGTGAAATTCGTGATATTTTCTCGTATATTTCAGCCGCTTGAGAGGTCTGAAGATATTTTTTCCTGAAAATATACCTTCTGTGGAGTAGGCATTCACTGCTCAGATATTCATACAAAGTGCAATATTGCAATAAAAATGCAAAAATAACACATTTTGGCTTTATTCTTGGAAGCGAATGTGGCAAAAAAATTGCACTAATATTATTGAGCTTCAAATACCTTACAGAAGCACATTTACTTAACAAGTAGACCGAATTTGCTTTAGAAAAAATAAGCGGTAGCTTTAAAACAAAATTTACCACAAACAGCACACAGACGGCATTATGCCAGGAAGTTATTAGCCAGCCACATGAACAAAACTTTTTTTCTCGCTGAAATATTCTAGCAGTTCACTGTTTTCAATGTAGTAAGCCAGCACGTTTTTTTTTTCAAATACATTTCAGATGGTCGCCAAAGTGGCTGGGACATTTGGCATGGAATGGTCCAGCTATATTTAAGCAAAATAACTTACACAAATAACAATATTTGTTCATCTACCATGACCACACTAGAAAAAAATTGTTCAGGCATTGTGACACTAAAAGTTTCAGCGTCGTACTGCCTGAACAACTTCTTTGATACACTCCAAACTCATGCCGAGAAAAAGCCGCTTAATCACGGTGGTTGTTAAAGGCCTTGCGACCGTAGACAATGATGAAAATAAAAAAAAATCAACTCATCAGTGCTGTCGCTTCTTCTTCGTCATTACTGACATGGAAGACTTTTCGGTCATCCACGTGGAGGTTCAGGAACAAGGCTTGCTCTAGTCTGGGGCCGGGGTAGACTACGCAAGACGTCAGCGGCACCCTCCCATCCGGTTATAAGAGCAATATGACTTCTCATAAAAGGATGTTTGTGCTGTTCTGGCAGCACCATATATGAATAGTGTGTAGTGTGTATCCTTTGAAGTGGCGTGTAATTGCCATTACACTGAACTCGAAGCATACAACCCATACATTTTAATAGTTTGGTATGATAAAGAAAAGAGTTTTCCAGCATACAGCTAATTCCCGAATTGAGGTGAAGTGTAAGACTACAGCTCAAAAATGGCACTTGAGAAAGCCTGAACTCAACTAAGAATCAAATTCTTTCTAGGGTAGTGAGCCAGTGTGAAAAATGATTCTTAAAGTACAACGTTCAGAACATGTAGCATTAATCAAAACGCACAAGAAACTTACCTCTTCATGTACAAACATTGAAGGCATCTTGCTTTCTCTTTTACATAAGAACAAATGATCTTGGGCGTGGCACTAGCGAAGAGGTCTGCACAAAAAGTAAAAGATTCACTGACTTTATTCACGCCTCTAACAATCTGAGGAATTGTGACAATTCAGCAATCAGTGCAATTCTGACTGCCTCTATAAGGGCATCAAAAATGAACAATTTTCTCGTTCTTTCTACCCTCACAAGAAGCTCCGTCAATGGAATCTAATCCAAATTTGACGCTGTGCTTCCTATCTGCCTACTTTCTAGACGTAGGGCTGCAAACATGTATTTTGTGCACCTAATCCAGCACAGAAATTTGTCATATATATTTCAATAATCTTAATTCCTTGTAATTTGAAAAAAGATGTGATAGCTCGTCCAGATTTTAAAGAGTTGCGGGCCTGCAATAGGCACTGCCTAGCACGTATGAAAGTATTTCTTTTTTAAAAAAATTCTTCAAAGCTTGTTTTCAGACAAAGCGTCTGGCATATTTTGACAACCAAGCCCATCCTCTGATGGCAATCAGGGGCATGCTATTTGCGATTATTGACCACGCAATTTACAAACGTAACCCGTGCTTAAATACTCAGTTAAACACAATCAAGCAAGTAGGAGCGCTCGAACGACACCAACGCGCGCGGACGCCGTCTACGTTGCAGCAGCCATGGCTTGTGCTAGAGCTACCGCACAGAGCTCCCACAGTCACGTATACTCTCTCGATTCTGTTGTAACGCCGAACGTTATCGCAGATGAAAGCAAAGCACGAAAACAGCAAACAGAAACAAGGGAAAACAACGCACGGCGATGGCTACAACAACGCGCCTTTGGAAGTCTACTAGATCTTTCCCTGTTGCTGGTGACACGTGTCCTAAATATTTTAGAAGACCGACGCGCACGTGCTGGGAGCATCGCGGCATATCAGCACCTCAAAATATACCGTCTTTAAGCAAAAAAAAGTCATTTCGTACAGTGCGCCTCTGTACATAAATTTTTCTTTTTCTTTTTTTTACGCTTACACCTACACAAGCACGCTGCACATTTGAGTATTAATAGAAATGTTATTAAGATGTAGCCTAAAGCGCATCTTGAAACAATATCAATCACTTTGTGCAGTGTAGAGACAATGTGCGATCAGCAACAAATCCCACCCTTGTTAAGTGATCACATCACCCACTGTATGAGTGATGCAGGCACTTACACAACGTCGCGCATAGCAGTGTGAACTCGTTAAGTCACACGTTTAATCGGGCATCTGCAGCATGCCCACGAACGCATGCTATTGTAAATGGCTGGCAGCCTACTTCGGCAGAGCTGCTGCAGGCGCCCAGCTAGCGCTGCATGATTACTACCTACGAAAACAGTACACTCACCGTTAACAGGCCCACGTTGTCCGTGTCCGCCGCTCAATAAATATTCCTTAATCCGAGCGTCACTTCGAACACGGTGTCATGCGTGACCACCATTGAAGATGCGCCTGTTCGCTAGAACTCACACAGCGACCAAGACCCCAGACCAACGCAACGCATTTGAAAGACGGATGAGACAGAGAGGGCAACGTTGAGAGAGAGAAGGAAGAGGCACTGGCGGCTGCGCCGCAGCTGTCGACGCAGGTGTTCGGTGACGCAACTATTCGCTCATCTACACCGCCGTTGTGGGGGCAACGCTGGCCGTGGTAGCGGGGGCGGGGGGGGGGGAGCGGGAAACCCGCCAAGACGGCGCCGAAAGGCAAACGCTATGGCGCATACGGCGGACGGCGGTTCGACGCGGAAGGCAATCGAATTGCGCTTCAAGAATGACTCCTTGTAAATGGACACTCTCCTTCCAGCCAGGCGCACAGCGACGCAGGTTATTTACCAGCCTCGGGTTCTTTGAATATTTTGACGGAATGCGATTGCAGTGGGCGAAAAATAGTGAAGCAAAACTTGCGGAAAACAAAGTGCACCATGGAATGGCCAGAAACAATAATGATTTCGTACTCGGTGGCATTAGCGGGAGAGCATCGCTACACCTTTTTCCAGAGGAATTTCTTTTCGCATTGTCTGTGTCTGGCAATTCCACGTATGGTGCCGCAAACACTAAATGCGTAGTCGAAGCTGGAACAAATTAATCCACAGTCGCAGATGTTTAGAAGGCTTGTCACGCACCACGAAACGTACCAAGGTTTTTATAACAAACTTTTTGCTGACCACATGATCAGCACATAATTCCATATGGTTGCCCAATGAGCTAGCTAAGCACCCGTAGCAAAGGCAGGGCACGTTCTTGTTAAACGTTGTTAATATAAACGATGGTTGTGCATAAGTGCAGTGACAGCTTTCCGTGTGAATTGGTTATAACCCACGTTTTCGAGCGTAGAAGCGCCTCAGCAGACCTAATCAGCTACCACAGCAAGTTCGTAAGCAACGATGAGGTACGAAATGTGCAGCTGTTTTCCATGCACTGAATAGTCCATGGACAGTGGGTTGACCACGGCCATTCCTTAAGCCACCTCCCATATAGTCTCCCAGTCTGAAAAGGTGTGGGACCTTAAACATTAAAGAGGAGTGCCCCCCCCCCGCACACACACACACACACACACGAAGTTCGAGGGTGCACGGGCTAATACACACGCATACTTATTCACAGGCGCACACACATACACGTATACACACATACGGCCACACACACACACGACCGTAAACGCACGCATGCATGGGCGTACACATGTGCACAGGCACGCTTAACACAAGATCGGACTCGCACATACACGCGCACGCACACATGCATGGGTGTACACACAATCGCGCTTACACGCGAACACATGCGCAGGCTCAAGCACACACACCCATACTCGGGCGAACATTATGTTCCTGTATATAATCCATAGCAAACATGTAGCTTATAACCAACGCTAACGTGAGCTTTCGTAACGTCGATTGCAGTTAATTGCCATTAGAGATGAAACGCGATTTGCTTCTGCTGGCATTCTGCTGTATTCGGAGATCACCTTCACACGTTCTAAGTCTAGGCCGTCATTGAACGCAAGGTGCACATATTCGCGCAGTAGCTATGCTGCTCGGCTGCCATTTCGAAGGTCGCGGGTTCGATGCCGGCTGTGGCAGTCGAATTAAGACGGAGGCGAGAAGGTAGAAGCTTGTGCACTGTGTGATATCAGCGCCCATTAGAGAACACCAAATGGCCAAATCTATAGAGCTTTCCTCTACGACGACCCTCATAATCATATCGAGGTTTTTGAGACGTAAAATCCCAAATATTATAATTATGTGTTCTTTTTATAATGCATATTCCATCTGATGACTCGTCACCTACACCCTTCTCAGGCACAAAAGCACCCTTAGAGCCTATTGTAGGGTGCTATCGAGGCAAGCACCCAAACAAAGGGGTGCTTTTTTTCAATCGACCATTTATGGGTGTTAAAGGGCGTTGCAAAAGGTGCTTTCTCGTAAAAGCACGCTTTTTACACCATTTTGGGTGTAAAATTTTTTACTGTGATAGAATAAGGGGAGTGCCCGGAACGGCCGCAGCACCAATGCACTAAAAGCGAAGCCCAATCAGGGTCAATCCACTTTTGGCGCTGCGATCGGTAGTCGATCGGTTCTAGTTCGGGCTGTCAGGGTGGATAGACGTGTTTTTTGAGCGCTCCGGATCTACTGCGCAGATAAGTGTTTTTGCATGTTTTGAGCTTGTCTTTATAATTATAAGGCAGCGGTTGAAATCTTCGTAGCACTTATTTAATGGTACGGCTTTTTCGGGGGCCAGTCACCAGGTATTTATTAGTAAGTGCGGGTGTGTATGTGTTTGAATTTTTTTTGTTTTTTTTGCCACCCCGTGGGGGAGGTGCGCGTACATTGAACACGCGAATTTTTGTAGTAGAGCTTAGACTTTCTTTTTTTTCGTAGTGCACGGCTCGAGTTTAGTATCTATCGAGTATAGGGACAATTGGTGTCAGGAAGACATGGTTAAAGAGACTGTAAAGTGTTCAGGATGTGGAGTGGGTTTGAAAGTGAACCATACGTAGAAGCGGATGGAGAAGAGGCTGACGCGAAGTGTAGGCAATGTGAGGTCGAGAAAAAATTGGAGAAAATGATGGTTGCCCAGAGTGAACTGCTGATGAGAATCGCCGAGATCGAGACTGCGTTGGCGACAGAGCAAGAGAAAACGAGGGCAATGGGAGAAAGACTGAAGTCCGCCGAGGAAGCGCTAGCGAAGCTGAACAAAGAAGCGACCTACCAAGAGAACAGTAGGGAACCGGCAACCAGAATGGTGGAGAAGGAAAAGCAAGTAAGTTTGTAAAAAACAGGTTTAGCCGGTTCAACTGTCGCAAGGCCCAGCTTCAGCGAGGTAGTGGTGGGGCAGGGAGGGAACAAAGCAGCCGGCTTCACAGGTGCAAGTAGCCCCCAGGTGCAGAACGCTCCAGCTGAAAAGTCACAGCATGTGATAATCGCTGGGGACTCGAACTTAAATCGATGCACAGAAGCCATCAAAGAGAGGGTAAGAGGTGACAAGAGGGTTGCAGTAGGGGCGTTCTCAGGACGCAAGCTGGAAGCAGTCATGAGGCAAGCGAGCGCAAAGCTCAAAACGACAGCTGATAGAAGAAACCTCGTGATAATTTCAGGCTGTTTAAACGATGTCCTAAAGGAAGATGCAGCAGGACTAGCAGCAACACTGGCGAAAGGCGTCGATGGCATGCGCGCCACTTCTCCTAAGGTACAGGTAGTGATATGCACGATACCGGAGGTACCGGTGCGTGATAGCAACCTGCAAAGAGCGGTGGTCAACGCAAACCAAGAGATATGGCGGATGAGTCTAGAGAAAGGCTTTGAGATGGTGGAAATAAACAGAGAGGTGCATAGGTGGGGGGGTTTTCAACGAGACAGAATTCACTTCGATGGGCGGCTAGGTCATGAGGTGGGTTGGCGACTTGCAGGATGCGCAGTAGCCTTTTCGGGGGCAAGCAAGCCCTTCGGGGTGCAGGATAGCTAGTAACGAGGTAAACAACCAGGGAGACTCTTCGACAGGTGGTATTGACAGATACGATTCCAAAGTAGCACCAATATCTAAGATAGGTAGAGTCCGGGGCCTAAATAGACGTAGCCACGTACGCCGAGCCAATTCAGACATACGGTATATTAACATGCAGGGTGGTAGGAACAGGCTGAAGTGGGAAGAAATAGAAGAAAAGCTAGGGAAGAGAGGCCGATGGTATACGGTTTTGTAGAAACGCATCTCAGGGACATGGAACAACCTCCGAACAGTCCGGACTACGCGTCTGAATATTGTAATAGAACAGAAGGCAGCAGAAAGGGGGGTGGTATTGGGGCATTCATTCATAAAAGTACAGACTGGAAAAGGGTCAAGCAGGAATGCAAGGAACATTTATGGCTAAAAGGGAAAGTGGCAGGTCAAATGACACTCCTTGGTTTCATGTACTTGTGGACGGGAGCAAAGGCCAGAGAGGAAAACCAGGCAATGGTAGAGTGTATATCAAAGGACATTCGAAGTTAGGAAGAGAGTGCGAGATAAGTATACTAGGAGACATGAATGCGCACATAGAAGATATAGATGGGTATACCAACCCGACAGGCAAATTGATCATCGATATGTGTGAAAGGCTTCATTTGATCATTTGCAACAGTACCGAGAAGTGTGAAGGGCAAATAACATGGGAGGTAGGAAGGCTTCAGTCGACGATAGATTATGCACTGATGTCACATAGGATGTATGATAAGCTCAGGGGAATGCACATAGATGAAGGTGGCTCCAGAAGTCTGGGTAGCGATCACAAACGTATCAAGCTAAATTTTGGAAGAGCAGTGAAAGTGGGAAGGAGACAAGATGAGCAACTACAGGAAAATTTTTATCCAGAAAGGCAAATTGAAATAGCCACTAAACAAATTGAGAAAGTAATCACGGAAGATAATAAGACAGCGTGAATATACACGAATTTAATTAGAGTTTTTGAGCTAGAGCTTGCTAAGACGCGTGACAAGTCACCCCGGAAACGAAGACACAAACCCAAAAGTTGGTGGGATGAGGAAGTTAAGAGAGCCATAGCAAAACGTCAGGAAGCCTCTAGGGAACACAGACATGCTAAGCAGCGGGGTGAACCGACAGATGATGTTCAAAGAAAATGGGCAACCTTTCTAAGCTGTAGAAGGGATGCATCCCCTCTGATCAATGAAAAGATTAGAAGGAAGGGAGCTCAGTGGCTGGCAGATGTACATAAAAAAGATAGAAAGGCAGCTGCGATATTTTGGAACCATCTAAACTCCCTAAGAAATGAGACCAGCCTAGAGCAGAGTTTTATAACTACATCCCAAGGTGCTAGGCTAGAAAGGGACGAAGCTATTGAATATATAAGAACAAGGGTGACAGAAAAATTTCAACAAAGAAGTACTTTATGCACCACAATAGACAAGGACGAATCAAGTGGTGCAATGGCTCCATTTTCACAACAAGAGTGGGAAAGGGCTGAAAAAGGGGTTCCTAGTAGTACATCAACAGGCCCAGATGGCATTCCAATTAGGCTGATAAGGACATTAGGTCCGAAATCTAAGCAGGCTTTGAGAGAGGCAGTGAACACAATAATAATCGATGGTGAAGTTCCCGATCAATGGAAACTTAGCAGGATAACCATGATCTATAAAGGAAAGGGGGACAAAGCTAACATAAACAACTACCGTCCTATAACAGTGACATCAGTGGTCTACAGGCTGGCGATGCAGATTATAAAAGAAAGACTGCAGGCGTGGATAGAGGAAGAGGGGGTGCTGGGGGAACATGCAGAATGGGTTTCGGAAACATAGGAGGTTGGAAGACAATCTGTTCTCACTGACGCAGTGCATCCAAATTGCAGAAAAGGAACACAGGCCCCTGTGGCTAGCATTTTTGGATATCAAGGGGGCGTACGATAGCGTGGTTCAAGAGGAATTGTGGGGAATACTGGACACACTAGGCGTGGAACATGTAGTCACTAATCTTTTAAAGGGTATCTATAAAGGTAACAAGGTAGTTATAAAGTGAGAAAAACAGGTATCCAAGCCTGCAGAGGTAAAACGGGGGCTTAGGCAGGGGTGCCCCCTGTCACCCTTATTATTCATGATGTATCTACAAGGATTAGAGGCAAAATTAGAGGGAAGTGGACTGGGCTTCAACCTCTCTTTAGTCAAACAAGGAAAACTTATTGATCAGGCACTACCAGCATTAATGTACCCAGATGATATAGTGCTAATGGCCATTAACAAGAAAGATTTGCAGAGATCGATGGACATCTGCGGTAATGAGGGAGATAGGTTAGATTTTATATTCAGTAAGGAAAAATCAGCAGTCATGATTTTCAATGACAACGAAGGTAGTGAGCTCAGAATACAGGAGGTCACGCTAGAGATAACAGATAAATACAAATATCTGGGCGTATGGATAAGCAATGGGACCGAGTATCTGAGGGAACACGAAATATACGTGACGACTAAAGGTAACAGGAATGCAGCAGTCATGAAAAATAGGGCACTGTGGAATTACAATAGGTATGATGTTGTGAGAGGAATATGGAAAGGGGTCATGGTTCCTGGGCTGACGTTCGGCAATGCAATCTTGTGCATGAGATCAGAAGTTCAAGCAAGATTTGAAATTAAGCAACGTGGAATAGGTAGGCTTGCTTTAGGAGCTCACGGGAATACACCAAATCAGGGAGTACAAAGTGATATGGGATGGACATCATTTGAGGGCCGGGAAGCTAGCAGCAAGATAAAATTTGAGAAGCGATTGAGAGAAATGGGGGAAGAGCGTTGGGCTAGGAAGGTTTTCAGCTACTTGTACATGAAGAATGTCCATACAAAATGGAGGAAGCGAACCAGGAAGTTGACTGGTAAATACTTAGAAAACAGCAGGTGGCCAAGCCAAACAGAACTACCGGTTAAGAAGAAAGTGAAGGAAACGGAGACTGACATGTGGAGAATGGGCATGATTAAGAAGTCCGCACTAGAGATCTATCGAACTTTTAAGCAGTAAATTGCCAAGGAAAGGATCTATGATAATACTCGGGGTAGTTCTCTACTGTTTGAGGCCAGGACGGGAGTACTGCGAACCAAGACATACAGGGCCAAATACGAAGGGGTAGACACAGTATGCAGTGCCTGTGGAGAGGAAGAAGAAACTGCCGAACACTTGATAATGTTCTGTAAAGGGCTTCACCCTATAGTTCAGGATGATGGCGCAGAGTTTTTCAAAGCACTGGGGTTCAGGGACCAGGAAGGCAAAATAAACTTTAAGCGGGTAGACTTAACTAGAAGGAAATTATCTGATTGGTGGCTAAAGTCAAGGCACGAGTGAAAATTAAACTCTTCACTGCAAAGTACGAATCCTCAAACTCACTTTTTAAGGAAAAAAGTAGTAAATATGGTTTTTGGTTCATTAGGTGTTACGGCTTGGTGGCGCTAGCCACCGCCCGATCTAAAGGGTACAGCCATATCCATCCATCCATCCATCCATGCAACGTCTCGTCGTTTTAAGAGCCGCGCGGAGCTCCACCGTAGTGATCGAGGGGTAGAATGCTTGCTTAACACTAAAAAAACCCAGGTTTGAGTCGCAGCTGTGGACGATGAATATATATATATATATATATATATATATATATATATATATATATATATATATATATATATATATATATATATATATATATATATTATTTATTTATTTATTTACTAACACTAGTGTATTGATTGGCTTTTTTTTGAAATCTGGCTTCAGTTGCTAGGTATTGCTACAAAAAATCACGCGAAATATGACGGTGTGCTTTCACCGCGGGCGAGTGACAGCACGCCGTCTCTCTTATTCGCCAAAATCTCGGAAGCCATGCTTTAAAGTTTTTAATGAATCCTGTGTGGTGGCGCTGCAAATAAATGTGCTTAAGGGCCGTAAGCACAAGTGCCGATCTAAGTCAGACGTAGGCTATATTAACATGCAGGGTGGCAGGAATAGGTTAAAGTGGGAAGGGATAAAGAGCAGTTGAGGCAGGAGGAGCTGATGGTATATGGGGTTGTGGAGACACATCTTCGGGACATGGAGCAACCACCTTGCAATCTGGACTGCGTATGGGAATATTATAACAGATCCGAAGGCAGCAGAAAGAGGGTTGGTATGGGGGCATTCATTCATAAAAGTACAGACTGGCAAAGGGTCAAGCAGGAGTGCAAGGAACATTTATGGCTAAAAGGGAAAGTGGCAGGTCAAATGACACTCCTTGGTTTCGTGTACTTGTGGATGGGAGCAAAGGCCAGAGAGGAAAACCAGGCAACGGTGGAGTGTATATCAAAGGACATTGAGGATTTAGGAGAGTGCGGGATTATTAAACTAGGAGATATGAATGCTCACATAGAAGATATAGATGGGTATACTGACCCAACAAGTAAATTGATCATGGCTATGTGTGAAAGGCACGATCATTTGCGACAGTACTGAGAAGTGTGAAGGGCAAATAACATCGGAGGTAGGAAGGCTGCAGTTGACGATAGATTATGCACTGATGTCACATAGGATGTATTATAGGCTCAGGGGAATGCACATGGATGAACGTGGCTCGAGAAGTCTGGGTAGTGATCACAAACGTATCAAGCTATGTTTTGGAAGAGCAATGAAAGTGGGAAGGAGGCAAGATGAGCAACTATAAAAAAAGTTTATTCAGAAAAGCAAATAGAAATATCTACTAAAAAAACTGGGAAAGTAATCACTGAGGATAATAAAACAGTGTGGACACACACGAATCTAATTAGACTGTTTGAGCTAGAGCTTGCTAAGGTACGCGACAAGTCAGCCCAGAAAAGAAGGCACAAGCCAAAAAGTTGGTGGGATGAGGAAGTTAAGAGAGCCATATCAAAACGTCAGGAAGGCTCTAGGCAACACAGACTTGCTAAGCAACGGGGTGAACCGACAGATGATGTTCCAAGAAATGGGACATCTTTCCAAGCTTTAGAAGGAAAGCATCCCTTCTGATCAATGAAAAGATTAGAAGAAAGGGGGCTCAGTGGCTAGCAAAAGTACATAAAAAAGACAGAAAGGCAAGTGCAAAATGCTGGAACCATATAATCTTCCTAAGAAATGAAACAAGCCTAGAGCAGAGGTTTATAACTACAGCTCAAGGTGCTATGCTAGAAGGGGACGAAGCCATTGAATATATAGGAACAAGGGTGACAGAAAAAATTCAACAAAAAAGTGCCTCCTGCACCACAATAGACAAGGATACATAAAGTGGCACAATGGCTCCAATTTGCCAACGAGAGTGGGAAAGGGCTGAGAAGAGGGTTCCAAGTAGTACATCTACAGGCCCAGATGGTATTCCAATTATGCTGATAAAGACATTGGGCCCGAAGTCTAAACAGACTTTGAGAGAAGGAGTGAGCAGAACAATAATCGATGGCCAAGTCTCCGATGGATGGAAACTTAGCAGGATGAGCATGATCTATAAAGAAAAAGGGGACAAAGCTGACATAAACAACTACCGTCTTATAACAGTGAAATCAGTGGTCTACAGGCTGGCGATGCAGGTTATAAAGGAAAGACTGCAGGTATAGATAGAGGATGAGGGGGTGCTTAGGGAACTGCAGAATGGGTTTTGGAAACACCGGAGGTTGGAAGACAATCTGTTCTCACTGACGCAGTGCATCAAAATACCAGAAAAAGAACTCAGGCCTCTGTGGCTAGCATTTTTGGATATCAAGGGAGCGTACGATAGCGTGGTTCAAGAGGACTTGTGGGGTTACCGGACACACTAGGCGTGAAAGATGTAGTCACTAATCTTTTAAAGTGAATCTATAAAAGTAACAAGGTAGTTATAAAGTGGGAAAAACAGCTATCCAAGCTCGCAAAGGTAAAATGGGGGCTTGGGCAGGGGTGTCTCCTGTCACCCTTATTATTCATGATGTACCTACAAGGCTTAGAGGCCAAATTAGAGAGAAGTGGACTGGGCTTCAACCTCTCTTTCGTCAAACAAGGAAAACTCATTGAACACGCAATACCAGCATTAATGTATGCTGATGATATAGTACTAATGGCCGACAACAAGGAAGATTTGCAGAGATTGATGGACATCAGTGGTAATGAGGGAGATAGTTTAGATCTCAAATTCAGTAAGGAATAATCAGCAGTCATGATTTTAATGATAATGTAGGTTGTGAGCTTAGGATACAGAAAGTCACGCTAGAGATAACAGATAAATACAAATATCTGGGCGTATAGATAAGCAATGGGACCGAGTACCTAAGGGAACACGAAATGTACGTGACGACTAAAGGTAACAGGAATGCAACAGTGATGAAAAATAGGGCACTGTGGAATTACAATAGGCATGATGTTGTGAGAGCAATATAGAAAAGGGTCATGGTTGTATGGCTGACGTTCGGCAATGCTGTCTTGTGCATGAGCTCGAAAGTTGAAGCAAGATTAGAATGTAAGCAACGTGGTATAGTTAGGCTTGCTTTAGGAGTTCACGGGAATACATCAAATCAGGGAGCACAAGGTGATTTGGGATGAACATCATTTGAGAGCAGGGAAGCTAGCAGCAAGATAAAATTTGAGAAGCGATTGAGGTAAAAGGGGAGGAGCGTTGGGCTAGGAATGTTTTCAGCTACTTGTACATGAAGAATGTCAATACAAAATGGAGGAAGCGAACAAGAAAATTGACAGGTAAATACTTAGAAAACAGCAGGTCGCCAAGCCAAACAGAACTATCGGTTAAGAAGAAAGTGAAGTAAACGTAGACTGACACGTGGAGAATCGGTATGATTAAAAAGTCTGCACTAGAGATCTATCAAACTTTTAAGCAGGAAATTGCAAAGGAATGGATCCATGATTATACTCGAGGTAGTTCTCTACTGTTTGAGGCCACGATTGGAGTATTGCGAACCAAGACCTATCGGGCAAAATGCGAAGGGGTAGACACGGTGTGCAGTGCATGTCGAGAGGAGGGGGAAACTGCCGAACACTTGATAATGTTCTGTAAACTGCTTCACCTTATAGTTCAGGATGATGGCGCACAGTTTTTCAAAGCACTAAGGTTTAGGGACAGAGAGGGCAAAATAGACTTTAAGCGGGTAGAATTAACTAGAAGAAGGTTATCTGATTGCAGGCTAAAGTGAAGGCACGAGTGAAAATTAAACCCTTCACTGCAAAGGACCGGTCCTCAACTTCCCTATTTAAAGAAAAAAAAGATAAAACTAGTGGTTAGTTCACTAAGTATTACGGCTAGGTGGCGTTAGCCGCCGCCCGATCTAAAGGGTACAGCCACATCCATCCATTCATCCATTACCCTCAAGGTCAAGTTTTTTTTTCTTTATATCATATTTCGCGTGATTTTTTGTAGCAACGTGTAGCAACTGAAGCCGGGTTAAAAAAACAACCAATACAGCAGTGCAAAGAAAATTAAGAAAAAAAGAAAATGCATCGTCCCCAGCTTCGATTCGGACCTGGGTCTTTTGAAAGGGAAGCGAGCATTCTACCCCTCGACCACTTCGATAGAGCTGCGTGGGGACTTCGAAACGATGACACATAGGAGACTACGGATCACTGTGCCACAAGCAGATTGACGCTGTTTTGGCTTCGATTTTTGAAGCTTGGTCCGGGCACTCCCCTCATTCTAGTACAGTCTATGCACGTGAAATCTTTTCGAACTTGCTATAGACCCACTACGTGGCCTTAAGGGAAAAGGCGCAATAACGTTTGGCCTTATGTAGTAGGTCTTCTGCTTTAAACAATGAATTCCTATTAATCGCATGTTCTCACACCTCATCAGATTGTACTCTTGTAACACACATTATTACTGCGATACTACATGCGGCTTTGAGAAGCATTCATAGAGGACGCGTGTGTTTGTAAACAATGCAAATTACTTTTACTGCATTTCCAAGCAGTGGAAGCTATTTTCACTATATTTGACTATATTCAGACAGACGGCTATGTGGTAGAACACCTGTTTGCTGCGCAAACGACCAGGGTTCGATCCTCACTCATATTCAGATTCTTTCGTTTGCATCTTTCTGGATTTTTTGTTCATTACAAGATGATGATTTTTTGCTCACAACGAACGACGCCGACACTGCCAACAAAATTTCTGCGAAACTAGGTCTTTAACACGATAGCGTTAAAGATTATGCGCAGATTCAATAACTTTATGTCAAAAAAGCTGATTAAAAATTATCCCCGTATCTGCATGTTTCACTACAAATCTCGTCATATCTTGTGTCTGGGGAGAGTAAATAAAGCGTTTATTTGATGTTCATACAGGAAATACGTAATTGTATTCTGGAGGCGCCGCGTTAGAGTGTCTCAATCCGCACAGCAAGGCGAACGAATGCATCGAGGCACGTTAGACCCGAGCGCTGTCTGGCAGTTATCTTCGAAAACGAAGAAAAGTGGGCGCGCTTGTCTCGGAGGCAGGGCAGGATTAACACTGCGGAGGGCTCGGTTAAACAAAAAATAAAGGAGGGGGGCTGCCCCTCTATTTCGCTACCGCATTGTCATCTGGTCATGCTTCAGACTTGACACTGATTTTTAGATTTAACTGCAAAAGACACAAACCACATTTATTCTAAGCCTCTCCAAAGTGCTTATTATGAGCTGGGCGTTTTCTTTCTTGCGGAGCAGGTGAAAAACTTGCAATCGTAATATTTATATCAGCAGATGAAGACACATGGACAGCATTAATATTTGTCTGGTTCGTTGGATCACACTGAAAGAAGAATAAACTGAGCGTGAGGTTAGGATGAAAAGAAGAAATGCATACGACACTTAGAAGTGCACCGTGTGTTTCTTTCATTTGTCTTGACCAATAAAGTTGCTTACCCTTATTTCAATAGAGGACATCTTCTCTCGAAAACCACTGAATGCCATAGTAAAAATGTTGGCCCCGTATCTGAACATTTCTTTGCAAATGTCGTCGAAAGACAATAGTCTTGTGTCTGGAGAGAGTGAACAAAACGTTTATTTGATGTTCTGCGCGGAGAAATCGGTAAAATGTATTCTGGAGGCGCTGCGTTAGAGTCGCGATTCGTGCAGCGAAGGTGAATGAGCGCAATCTGGCAGTCACCTTCGAAAACTAAGGAAGGCGTGCATGCTCGTCTTAGAGACGATAAGGTGTAGAACGTAAAGCGACGGGCCGGTGCCAGCACCATATCGTACGTCTTAGGAAAGCGTTGGAAACGCCTGCCTTTTTGAGCATAGCGTTGCTATGTCAGCGCATTGTGATAAACCCTATGGTTCTTAGAATTACTTATGTAGGCCTTCTCCAGTGTAAAGCCACACATACAAAATATTGACGTGTCGTTATAGTGCCTCAGATATGCGCAATAATCTATTACAGATTTTCTTGGGGACCTTTGACGCAATTCTTTTGGTCATTCTATCTGCGTGTACACTGGCCTACTTGTCCGCCCTCAACGATACCCCAAACAGCAACAAACAATACCCTGAACAGTTGACCCCATCCGCAGCGCCCGCCAAAGTTCAGTGTTCATACTTGTGCGATTGCCAAATAAAAAAAGCAATTACTGCGAATATCTGAGGCAACATAACAACACGTCAATATTCTGCATGTGTGTCTTTTTACTATAGAAAAGGCATACATAAGTAATTATAAGAGCCGTAGCGTTTAACGCGCTGCGCTGACAATGCAACTTGCACAAAAAGGCAAGTGTTTCCAACGCTTTGCTAAGACGACGCGATGGTGGCACCTACCCGTCACCTTCCGTTCTACACTTTATCGCCTCCGAGACGGGTGCGCATGCCGCGCGATTCGTTTTCCATGAAAACTGCCAGATAGCGCTCATGTCTCTCGTGTGACGTGACTTGATGCGCTCGTTGACGCGCTCGAGGCACTCTAACGCAGCCCCTCCAGAATACCATTCACCGATTTTCTTGCACAGAACAGTGCCCCACCGTGGTGGTCTAGTGGCTAAGGTACTCGGCTGCTGACCCGCAGATCATAGGATCAAATCCCAGCTGCGGTGACCGCATTTCTGGTGGAGGCGGAAATGCTGTAGGCCCGTGTGCTCAGATTTGGGTGCACGTTAAAGAACCCCAGGTGATCGAAATTTACGGAGCCCTCCACTACGGCGTCTCTCATAACCATTAGTGTTTTTGGGGCTTTAAACCCCACATATCAATCAATCAATTGCACAGAACAGTCTGTGCCTTTTGTAATGGGTTGCCAGCTTTAAGAAATAAAATCATATTGATAACCACATCTTTTGACACCTGATCACAACGCACGCTTGCACCATGCAATGATTACTGCGATACTACATGTCAATAGGTGACCAGTAAAAGAGCGGGGATTTGTGGGATGCACCGTCTGCTACCAGCTTCTGGTTCGAGAAGAGTAGACGACGGCGAACCGCTTCGACGGAAACCTCAGGCTATTCAGGATTCGTGCGCGTGGTCCCCCATTTACCTTTTTCCTGCTATACCATGGTCGGTTGTTCAGCAGTTGCCGGCTCCAACTCGAGCGTAAAATGCAAACGTATGTATCGATTTCCATAGAACGAAGGAAGAAAAATGAGGTGCGCCGCAGCTGTGAAGAGAGCCGCAGTGACAAGTAGCCTTTGGTATACCGAACGTTGGATCCAGAGTGTGCAAAGGCCATTTTATCACACGTACGTGTGTATTCCGCACTAATAGAAAGCTTACGCATGAATTGATGCGAATATTATATCCAGAAATAAATTGTTGCTTAGGTGCACCTTGCAAAGATATGGGAATGCGTAGGCTAAATCTACCTGTCTTATGAAATGAGCGCCGGCATTGCACCTATATATATGTGGCAAAAGAAAAAACGCGAAAGCTTCACTCAAGAATAGGTTTACACGAAGCACTGGACGAGTCCGTTTGCGTTTATTTTGGTCAAACTGTGCGTCAGGACGGCACGCAAAGGAAGAAGTGTGTTAAACAAGCGCAGGGTTTCGGTTCTTTGGCGTTATCTATGTCTGACAGTATTGTTTATTTGCTGCCGTGCCGCGCAGCTTGACCAAGATCAGTGTTCAAATAATAATCCGGCTTCGACTAAGAAATGCATCTTATAGCGCGCTGAAGGCTAAAAAAACGTATATTTCAACATGCTCGATAAATGCTGCGCTTCATGCCGATCGACCGACGATGTCGGTCAAAGCATCGATCCCGAAATAAACTCTTAACACACTGCTAGAGTCATCACCATCTGCTCAGATCTTTAAAATCGTGTTCTTGTCTTCTGTATGTCTTCTGTATCGACTGATCTGCTAGCAAAACTGACAGTACCGCCCAGCAGCACAAAAGCATTGCAGGGCATTTTGGTGCGATAAAAAATTTCCTTACTGTTCATGGCTTTCATTGCTGGTAATTGTCGCAGTTACGGCTAGCAGTAACAAAAAAAAACTCTTAAAGCCCAGACATTGCACGGAGAGGTGCTTTTTTCAACGGAGTGATACAAAAGTGCAGCCGTGCCGCTGCTAACCCGCGTGGTGTGTCGAACTGGAGACCGCTCACGGAGGAAAGGGTCTAATTGACTATATATATATATATATATATATATATATATATATATATATATATATATA
Source organism: Rhipicephalus microplus (assembly GCF_043290135.1). Lineage (NCBI taxonomy): Eukaryota > Metazoa > Arthropoda > Arachnida > Ixodida > Ixodidae > Rhipicephalus > Rhipicephalus microplus. Next base: position 81,867,911 of record NC_134710.1, read on the forward strand.
TATATATATATATATATATATATATATATATATATATATATATATATATATATATATATGTATATATATATATATATATATATGTATATATATATATATATATATATATATATATATATATATATATATATATATATATATATATATATATATATATATATATATATATATAAGCAACATGTTTTTTTGAAGTTTACCGTGGTAAACACAGCTATATAATCAGAATAAGTATTAATTTATCTAGTGATATGACCAATGTGAATGACGCAGCGCATCCAGTCACGGATTCGGAGGTTGAGTGGTAGGGGCGATGCCCGCGTACCACCCCCCCCCCCCCCCAAAAAAAATTCTTGGTCACCCCTCCCCCCACTTCTGTGCTTGTAGTCCACCTCCTATCACCAATTATGACAAATAAGTGCAAAGACTGGGAGCACAGCATAGCAGTATGTATCCTCTCAAGGGCTTTTGCTTGTACAAAAAAGTCATGACCACGCCCCCCCCCCCTCCTCTGCGGTGTTACTTCAGGCCATCGGCCCACCGTAAATAAATGGCTAGAGCCTTCCCTGAGCACATCTCGTTGTGTCAACAACGTTCCTGGGAAAGAGATGATAGCTTATCATTCACTGAATCATGCAGTAGATGTGCAATGATACACGACTGTAGATGCTTTCATAGGACGGCTACTTGACCAAGTATGGATGATAATGCATAGCTGCGAAATCGTGGTCTGACTGTAGTAGCCCTTCATGCACTATTCCTAATAATCGACGTTTGCGCCTGTCTTTCAGTTCTTTTTATTCCTTCCTTTTTTTAGCAGGCGAGTTGTTTCCGCTCGAGGTTCTCTACGTCATTATGAACGGCCTTCACCTTTTTACATGACGTGACTGAGCTAGCACCTAGTACAGCTGCATCTAGAGCAGCTGTGCTAGGTGCTAGTTAGAACGCCTTGACTCGGTCTGCGCGCGCTCTCCCTTTGCGTCGTTGTGCCGCGGGCTTACTGGTTTCTACCAGAAATCGTCGTCCTGTGTGGAGCGACATTCCAAGGCAGCTTCAACTACAGTGGTGGTGTGGTGAGTCTGCTCGTCCTGTGGACCTAAAACTCTTTAGACCCACCTGACTACGCGGAGGGACCATTACAGCCTGGCATCTCCTTGTGAACAGACTATACACTCTACCTCACTCATGCACGGGGCAGCGCGCGAGTGAGCTCTTGATGGTTGAGCCAGACATGTAGTACTCGCCGGCTATCCCATTCCAACCCTACCACCACATCCCCATGGTGATCATTAAGACCATTGGCTGTATCAAAGCGAAGACGCGCACCCCACTGGCAGCGATGCAGCAGGAGTACTCCGCTCTCCTGAAGTGGTTATAAGACGGAAAAAAAGAGAAAAATGAGCCCATAACTGTCTGCATCAGGGTGCGACACCTAAACAGTAGCTCACAAGAGATAGGGGTGAGGAGGGATTAAAAGGATAGAAATAAATGTATATATATAGAGAGAGATGCGCTGAGACAGCGAGCGAGGTCATATCGAGGGGATAGCAGAGATAGGGAAGATGGAAACACGGTCACAGGAGTCCAAGGACGGGGCACCACTTGCGAGAGCTCTTGTTGGCGTCAGGAGATGGCGTAGGGCATGTGCAGTAGGTTAGAGCTACGCTGTCATCGGAGGTCGGCATCAGGAGATGACATAGGGCCAGCCCAGTCGGCCAGAGCTACGCTGACGTCGGAGATCGCGAGGGCACAACCGGTCGGCACGGAATCAGCCCTCCTTCACGAACAGCTGAACGGGCGGCTGCTTGTTTACGTCGATGGGTCAGTGCTTCGCGACGGCGTCGCGGCTGCCGCCTGCGTTGTGTCATCAGTCGGCGTGGTTCTCAAGTGCCACCTCCCCTACCTCGCCTCTTCCACTGTAGCGGAACTCGTCCCTATAAATTTGGCAGCCGATTTCCGGAGCGAGCTGGCACCCATGTGTGCTGCAGCCATCATCAGCGAATCCCGGGCGGCCTTGGCCGCGATCTCACGCGAGGAAGACGGCAGCCTCCTTGCATAGAGTGTCGCCCGGAAGCTACACGCCGAGCAATAAACGGGCTGCGACCTTTCGCTGCACTGGGTCCCTCCACACATCGAAATAGGCGGCCAACTGTGCCGCGAGGGACACGCACGACCTCGACACCGGCGTCACCAACTTTGTGTGCTCTGCAGATGCCGCCGTCTCCTCGCCGCCCGCTACGTGCGCGAGCGTCATCCCGACCCTCACGTAGCAGCTGAAAACCGCCGCGGCGGCTCCCTCTCTAGGGATTACCAAGACGAGACCGCGGTTTCCTTCTCCATCTCCGCGCCGGAGACAACTAAACCACCGAGCGAAAACATCGGACACCGGGCGTGGCAGTCCATACTGCATGAACTGTGGCGACGTGGAGACACTTTACCACGTTTTGCTTCATTGCCAGGCTGGTGATGCGAGCAGACAGGTGATGCTCGCAACGTACGGAGCTCTCAGCCAGCCTCGGTAAACAACTGAGCACCTCTTGTTCCCGAACAGTGGCCACGCGCATATCAAGCATGCCCTTTCAGCGCTGCTCAACTTTGTTGACGGAAGCGGACTGCGTGAGCGAATTTAGAGAATTCGCTTCCTTTGACTTTTTTAGACGATCTGTGCGTCCACCCCTTCCTATCCGGTCTCCTCGCTCGCTTTCTTCTTTCTCTTTTCTCTCTTCGCTCAAGTTTATTAATCCCTCATTCCTGTGAACCACTACTGAGGTGACGCACTGTTGCAGGGTGCACTTTTCCAGTTCTAAGAACAACTCCCCTCCCCCCCCATTCTGCGTTGTACACCGGACAATGGGGCTCGCATCTGGACTTGTTCTGCCAGAACGCTTTCCTCATTACATGTCCAGCGACCATTCCTTGGTGCATTGTGTTCGGGGCGTGGGAGGAGCTAGCCGTGCCGGATGAATCGACCTGGAAACTTGCGAGCCGGAGGAGTCTACGCGAGGAGTTGGCCAGGTCATTGAACTGAGCCTTGGTTGCTGTATTGCTCTTGCCTGTGCAACCAGGTGTGCGTGTCCTTGCACTTTTCTATAAACATATTTGACTGCCTGCCCGGGGGCGGAGTGGAGGAGGACAATCCTATTGGAGGGACCTGAACTCAATTGTGTTCCCTCGCAGTGATTACTGTGAAGACAGAGTGTATAAAACGCGAGCTCGGGGGTGCTTAATCTGTTTTTGTTTCTTGTTCAACATTACTATAAACATGTAACTACTGTACATTACCACTTGTTTTCATCTACTCCGTCTGCTCGACTCGTCTTCTCCTGAGACTGAGATGGCTCCAGCCAGGACCACAATACCCAAGGTTGCCAACGGACGTGGTGGCATGTCTCAACTCCTCCTACCAAACAGCGTCAATATGCCCCTCGTGGGATGAGTAATACCTTGTCGCATAGCACGTGTAATGTCACGAACAAGTATATATAGAGAAAGAATGACAGAGAAACAAAATAATAAGAGAAACGAGGAAGAAGCGCGAAAGAGAAAGATAGAAAGGGAAAAATAGCAAGAATGTGAAAGTGCTTAGAGCAATAGAAAGAAACGCAAAAAAAAAGATGCACAGCAAAAAAACAGGCGCCAAAACCACCAGCAGTCATCTGTCTCTCTCTCACTCACCGTTAATGGCGACGAACTTACGGCACTACTGAAGCAATTTTTTCTCAAAACTAACCTTATTGCATGTTTTCTGCTTAACGTTAGTCAATATTTGGGAATAGAAATGAGAAGTTCGCAAAGAATGTGACTTTCTTTCAGATTGTGCCAAGTTAGCTTGAAAAACATTCGCTGTCTCACTTGGGTAATAAGGTAGGTTATGCTTGAATGAGACATTTGTCGTAAGTGTTGCTTCGTAACCTTAGCGCAGACATTCTTATCTAGCTGTTCTCTTTGATCCATCGTGGACTTGTTCATGGCGGCATTTCTTTCAACACAGCCTCAAGCGTGAGGCTCACGGGACGGCTTTCTGCTCTCCCATAATAGAGTACGAAGTGCTCTAAATCGTTAACCACTTCTTCTCAACACGGTCCAAGCTGAGGGGGACCATTGCTTGTTGAAAACTTTTCCCAACACCGTGTCGGGACGACGTGAAATACCGCCGGCTATGGCAATTTTCGGTAAGCCCCATGGGGCTTCGTGGAAATTCTAATATTAAGAAGTAAATATTTCATTCACCACGTGTATATAGCGTGCAGCTTGTTGCGTTCGTTACATAATTGGTAACTTTTTCGTTTATCGGTGCTGTATTTCGCGAAAAATTGGAATCGCTGCAGCATTTCGATGTGCCTTGGTTTGTTGCCTCCAAAACTTGTGTGCCGATCTAGGGGGTCATGCTAGGTATATGTAGTGCGCGAGAAAAAAAAGAAAGACCAACAAGAAAAATTGAGGGAGCAAAGTTTTTTCATCAGCCAAATGGTCTACTTGCAATACACGCCGAAAACTTCGCTGATAAAATTGTAGCACAAATGTTCGCGAGCACAAGGCATAAAAGTTCGAAAACTCACGTTACCGATCGAGGAAAACCACTGCAGTGAGGCACCAGCCTTGAGAATATCGCTTTGGCAACCGTAGGGTACAGCGTCTCGTTGCTTAGCGTGTCGCATTCATCATCACCATAGACAAGGGCACGCTTGCCTTGCACAAGCGAAGGCAGTCGGCAGTCGCGGCTATCTACACATTCTGTGAGCTCGTTCTCCTGTGAAATGTCACGCCACTATACAGCACATAAGCAAATAAATAAACTATGGAAGGTACGCATTTAACCACCACGCAAAAGTGAGCGATGTCTCACTGACCCGGCAACGCGCCGAACTAGACGCAAGCGCTGATAGAAGTTCGCGTAGATGCAACCCCCCTCCCCCCATTTACGGCACTTGACCCAAAAATGAGTCAATTATCCATTTACCCAGGTGTAAGATAAACAGTGAAGTAAATTTGTAGTTTACTCTGACATACATAAAATTACGACTATCAAAAAGAACTTATATTGAGTTTTTAGTTTCATCATTTCCCCCTCCTGACGTAGTCACGCTTCAATCGTCAACTAACGTTGATGCCTCTCGCAATAAATTTTCGACATGTTTCGTTCCAAGTTTCGGGTTCCATGCAGGGCTGGATTAACAGTGCAGAAGGTCCGGTTAAAAAAACAAATAGGAGGGGGAGGGGCTTTCCCATCCCCTTTCTTTACCGCTTTGACATCTGGTCATGCTTGAGACTAGATATGTTGGGTTTAACGTCCCAAAACCACCATATGATTATGAGAGACGCCGTAGTGGAGGGCTCCGGAAATTTCGACCACCTGTGGTTTTTAACGTGCATGAAAATCTGCGCACACGGGCCTACAGTATTTCCGCCTCCATCAGAAATGCAGCCGCCGCAGCCGGAATTCGATCCCGCGACCTGCGGGTCAGCAGCCGAGTACCTTAGCCACTAGACCACCGCGACGGGGCCATGCTTGAGTCTTGACGCTTTTTAAATTTAGCTGCAAAAGGCACACACGATATTTGTTCTAAACCTGTCCCAAGTGTTTATTTATTATGACCTGGGCGCTTTCTTTCTACGGAGGACGTGCAGAGGTTGTCATCGTAACAATTATATCAGAAGACGAAGACACTTGAACATCATTGGGGTTTGTTTGGTTCTTTGGATCATAAGAGTAGTCGACTCAACGCATTGGCACCAACCTCTCCTTGTATACATTTAATAAAAAAAAAGACTAAACTGAGCTTGAAGTTAAAACGAAAAGAAGGAATGCATACGACTTTTCAAAGTGCAGTCAAAACACTGAGTGTGTTTCTTCCTTTCGTCAAGGCCCATAGAGTTCTTTATCCTTGTTTCAACAGAGGACATGTTCTCTCGAAAACCACTGAGCACCTTAGTGAAAATTGCTTCCTCTATTTGCTTCAGGTTCACTGATTCGGTACCGCATGCTTTGTTTCCTGCGCGCCAGCGCTGACAAAGTTGACAGGTGGACTTTTTTCAGAAACTGTTCGCCCGTACTTACAGTAATTACGCTACCAATTGTTCAGCTAATTTTAGTTTCATGCAATACACATTTAGGCGAGTATAGTAGGGTAACACCCCCCCTAAAAATCAAAGTTGCAAATTTGACGCCAAAACACCCACTATACTCTGATGAACTATCTTGTAGAAAGCGTCGTCAAGCGGGTGCTTCATGTGGTTCAAATGGCGCTCCGAAGTGCGCCATGCACCCTCTGGCGTAAACAGTATGCTCACGCAAAACTTTGTCTTTTTGAAATTCTATTTTTCAAAATAAAACTTTGAAGTTCATTGTGCCGTTTCTCAAAAAGGTGAATTGATTTCGACAAAATTTTGTTTGCGTCATAGTTACAACAAGCTAGAAACAATCTCAACTACAAAATGGCGATTTCACAAAAAGTGAAGGTGTAAAAAATTTGACAAAACTACGCACCCTCTGTGCCCTTGCGCATGCTGTAATTTTATTTTTTTACGAAGGGTTCACAGTAAATGTAATATTTCTATCGTTAACATGTACCTTATGAAGAGTATCTAGAATAACATGGCTGAATATCATTACATTGCCTTTGGTAGTTGCAGACAAAAGGAACATACAATAACTGAACTTACTTTAAAATTTTGGAGAGGGCCATAGGAAAAATAGGGCAACCTGGGCATAAAAAAAGAATGTCACTTGATACCGCAGCCGTGGCCTCGTGGTTGAGTGTCCGCTTCGGCTGCGGGAGGTCGTGGGTTCAAACCCGCGTTACCGCCGGTCACCCACCGGTTTTCCAAATGGGCACAGGCGTCCCCCGGCTCGACACTCGGCTTCTTCAGGGGTGAAACGTCTGGGAAAGGCAGCCTACGCCATTCAAATTCCGTCAAACATGTGAGCAACCACTGACCTGCAAAGGGAGGAAAAGCTGATGAGTAAAAAAAGTCGCTAAGTTAAGTTAAGATACCCTGTGGCTGTTTTTATAAGCATATAAAATATTATGGGAATACTTGCAGCCGTTTCCAACATATTACACTAAAAGTAACTTATACCATTTACTCTAACATACCCCTTGAGCTCTTCTAAGGCAGCATTTTGATATAGTGCCATTATGCATATTTATATGCCCACTGATCACGACAAGTAATATGGGTGCTTTAAAAAACATAAATTTTAGGTGCATCAAACTTTATTTCAAACAGAAACCACTCTCTATGCGCCTTTGCATTGCGCGTTGGACCGTATAGCTGCTGAAATTCTCGTCAGGCTGCTCTGTGTCCATGCGCAAGGTCTGCTCCTTCCCCCTACACGAGGCATAGTCTTGGGCGAGTAAAAGTTCTTACCACACACTGCAGAACTGTAAGCTGAGTTCAAGAATATGCACGTTGTGCAACGAACAACCTCTTAGAAGCATTTATATCGATTATTGAAATATGTAATCTGTTTCTTTTTGGGACCTCCAGCAGAGAGGATAAACTTTGTCGAACAAAACAATGAAGTCCGCCACTTTTTCAGACCCTTAAGGGGGGGGGGGCTAAAACCGGAGGGTCTGGTTCATTTGAACTCTTTGAACCTTGGATAATTCGGTCCTGCTCGGAGGCGATAAGGTGTACAACGCAAAGCGACGGGCAGGTGCCACCGCCATGTCCTCTTAGCAATCGTTTGAACACACCTGCCTTGTTGCGTTGCATTGTCAGCGCAGCGAGATAAACGCAAAGGTCTTTGGAATTACTTATGGGTACCTCCACTAGTGTGAAGCCACACGTACAGAATACAGACGTGTTGTTATGGTGCATCAGCTACGCAGAATAATTTGTTTATATTTACCAATCGCACAAGTATAAATGCTGACATTTGAGCATTATTGGTGGACACCGCGGATGGGTTTGGCCATTTAGCCTATCGTTTGGGTCGTTAAGGCATCGTTTTGGCGGACAAACAGACAAGTGTACAGACAGACAGACAAAATGTTTTTTTTTGCGTCTAAGTGCTTCAAACTGCCGGCATCAGCGCACAAGTCCTCCACTTTTGCTAACGTTCGGGGCGCTTATCTTCCTCTGTAAAAAATCAGCGCGAACTGGACGAAGCGCAAGACGAGGACTCAGTGCAAGCGCTAATTTCCACCTCGTCTTGACCTCCTCGCCTTCTGCTGTGCCTCTTCGCGCTGATTTTCACCAACATGAATGAATAAATGAATGGAATGAATGAATAAATGAATGAATGAATGAATTTGTGGTTTGGGATGGAAGACACCTAATTTCTGCAGCCCATTAGCGAGCAATGCGCAGTTTCCAACTTGCCCATCTCCGTAACTAACGTGCATCTTTCACAACTCACCCATCGCCGTACCTTACTGCCTTTCCTCCCCTCTCACCACCACCTCTTGTGCTCAACCACGCGCTACCCTTGGTCGGCTCATTTCGTGCCGACAGGTTGTGCCCCAGCGATCTCCGACGACAGCGCAGCTCTGGGCGACCGGCTCGCCCTTTGACGCCATCTCTTGACGCCGACACGAGCTCTCGCTCAGTGGTGCCTCGCCCTCCACTACGGCGTCTTTCATAATCATATAGTGGTTTTGGGACGTTAAACCCCACATATCAATCAATCGCTCAGTGGTGCCTCGGCCTCGGACTTCTGCGACTGTGTCCATCTTCTCTATCTTCTTCTCACTTCACTGTTTGGGTCTCTCTGCTCCTACCCCATCTCTCTCTCTATCCCTTTTATTCCTCCCTGTTCCTTTATTCCCTCCTTAGCCCCATTCCTCGTAAGTCACTGTTGAAGTGTCGCAATACGATGCAGACAGTTACGGGGCTTACCTCTCTTTTCTTTTCTCTCGTTTAAGAATCACTTACACCTAGAGAATGTATTGTGGCCTTCGACTTCGAAAAAACATGTACTCAGGCATACATGACTAACTTGAGCGTGATAATAATGAAGTAGTAATTATGGTGCAGAAAAATACGTTCCTCCCCAATGCCTTCTTTGCTTGACGATGTGAACACCTGTATGTACCGACTCGCAGCAACCATAGACCGGTGTGCTCAGATTTGGGTGCACGTTAAAGAACCCCGCAGGTGGTCGAAATTACCGGAGCCCTACACTACGGCGTCTCTCATAAGCATATGGTGGTTTTGGGTCGTTAAACACCAAATATCAATCTAGTCGTAGTGACCGAGCGAAGAAAATATTCAAAGAAAAAGAATAACGATAGAACCCGGAGCAGTGGGTCGGCGAGTTGACCATTTCTCAGCTCGAGACTTGGGAACGCCTGTTCTCCCGGGCCAGAGCATCAGCGGTATCTCGCCGATTTCTGAACTTAGAAGCCAGCCACCTCTTTAAATTTTTATCAGCTCAAGCAAATATTTCTACAACATGTCCGGCAGTTGGCCACTAGTTCTTTAGCAATAACTTACGTCAGAAAAATTGCTTAGGTGTCCTTGTAATTTCCAAATGCAGCAATGAAGGTAGCAAGCAGTTCAAGGTGCAAAAAGGTTTGTTTTGCTTTTATTTGTCGAAATTTTGAAGTGACTTCGTATGAGCTTGATGAGCGCTTTGCCGTTTAGGTTTTAAAACACGAAGTGTGAATGATGGTAGCCTAAGTGGTTGGTTCTACATAAAAAGTAAAAAAATGAAATAAAACAATTGCCGTCTACATAACTTGTGTTGTGCTTCACAAACATTGGGTGCTCCAAAGAGGTGCTTCGGAGTGACACCCTCTATATAAGTATAGAATTGTAGTAGGCCCGTTGCTTATAGTAGTGCAGCAAAATGGCAAGTTGGGATAGTTGGATTACGTTCATAATTAAAATTATTTTATTGTAGCGCACTAAAGACGGACGGAAAGAAGAGGCTGGCAAGGACAGTGCTTGCTCTCACAGCTGAAGGTTTATTAAACAGAAAAAGTATTTAATGCGGATACATGGTCTTTCGCGCATGTGCATCAAAACAGGGTGCAACAGAAACCATTCTTGTCAGGATTACAAAAGTTGTACATATTATGTATTATATGTTATATTTTACAAGTACTAGGTGTCGAGATACGCGTACTCTTTATCATGCAGTACAACCGTATCTTGGCTAACACAGTCATGTTTCCTCTTTCGGATGTGGTAAGATTCAACTATCTCACGTGTTAGCTGATCCTTGTGTCTAAATTACATTTCTGTTTCTTTAAACACAGGATAACATCCGCACTTTCTACCGTGACCTGCAAGATGACTGTTGCCCGATGCCTTGACAGATACGCGATGTTCTCTAAGGCGGTCGTTCACGCATCTTCCTGAGTGGCCTATGTAGATTTTTCCACAAGAAAAGGGCGTCATGTATACTACTCCCTTTACACAATTCATGAACATGTTTCTGTGTTTTATGGAGCAAGCTTTCGAACCTATGGCCTTATTAACGCGTGCACACAAGCTTGCTAGTTTCGTTTTTGCCAAAAACTTCACGTCTACGCGGTATCGATTTCCAACGTGCTTTAAGTTGTGTGCCGACTTGTGCACGTATGGAATGACAGCCATTTTCCCTCGCTTTTCTATCTCCGAACGGGATCTTTAGTTTTTGCTCTTTATTTCTCTGGCTAGGACCATGCACCCTGAGAAAATTACTTGTTTCGGGTAACCCGCCTTCTGCAATTTTTCCACCTGACTCCTGAAACTTTCATTGATTAGATGCACACACGATTTCTGCAAGGCTGACAATACAAGACTTCACTACCCCCTCTTTACGAACTTGTAGTGCCCAGACGTGTAATCTAGCACTGGCTTGGCACTTCTTGGTTGTTAACACCAGCAAATGTTTTCCCCGCCAAGTTCCAATTTTAAATCCATGAATGGCAACACGTTATTTTTAGGCTGCTTAGTAGTGAACTCAAGGCCTATGCTGCTTTTCTTAAATACTTTTAACACGTTCACTAACTCTCGGGAAGGATCAATGCCTTCTGTGAATATCAGGAAGTCATCCACATACCTGAAGACATGTTTACCAATTTCAGAAAAGTGCTGCTCGATTCCCCTGTCAAATTTACTCAAAAAAATTTCACAAATATAGGCGCTACGGATAAGCCCTATACATATTCCAGACCGCTGAATGAAAGGCGTACTTTCCCATGAAACAAAAGTAGACCTTAAATAAAACGACAGAAGCTCCAAGAATTACTCTACGTTGACACGGGTTTTTCTCAAAATTTCATTTTGTAATTTTGAATAGTAATGCAGTCCTTTACGGACACCATCATTTTCTCTTGGGGCATGTAAAAGAACGTATCTTAAATTTCAATGCTGAAGGCATATCTATGACATGGACTACGTTCTGAAAAAAAACTTTGCCAATTACATCAAATTTTTTAGACGATAAGGATCATCCACAGTAAACCTTCTACGTTTCTCTGCAAATAAGTAGACACAACGTTTTGCCAGGTTCTCCTCTCTAAAACAATAGCCCTAAACGGTAAATCAGGCTCGTGTGTCTTGATTGAAAAGAACACCTCCAACTCAGTTTTTTCGCCCTTTTCACCTGAGATGCCAGATCATGTAAATTAATATTCTTTAGGAGAGACAGCGCTGTTTACGACATTCTTGCTGTCTTCGTGGCTGGTACGAATTCTTTTTCACCGCTGTAGCACCATTTTCACAAAACGTCTCTCAATCCAAAATTACAAAAAAGCCTTCTTTGTCTGCCACAGCTAAGCGCAATTCATTTCTGAACCAGAAATTGGCATACGGGTTTGAGTTTATCTTGAGTCTTAAGAACGTCCCTAGTCGAAGCAATAACGTCAACGCACTCAGCAACACACCTTGTGTTGCTGAGTGCGTTGATGACGAGAAAGCAAGGTGTGTTGCTGAGTTCATTGACGTTATTGCCTCGACTAGAGGCGTTCTTAAGGCTCAAATTAAACTCAAACCAGCATGTCAATTTCTGGTTCAGGATAAGTTGCGCTTAGCTGTGGCAGACAAAGAAGGGCTTTTTTGTAATTCTGGATAGAGGGACGTTTTGTGAAAAGGGTGCTATAGCAGTGAAAAAGAATTTTGTACAAGCCCGGGAAGACAACAAGAATGTCGTAAAAACAGCGCTGTTTCTCCTGAAGGATATGAATTTACAGGATCTGGCATCTCAGGTGAAAAGGGCGAAAAAACTTGAGTTGGAGGTGTTCTTTACAATCAAGACACACGAGCCTGGTTTACCGTTTAGGGCTATTGTTTCAGAGCGGAATACCTGGCAAAAAGTTGTGTCTAGTTATTTGCAGAGAAACTTTGAAGACCTTACTGTGGATGATCCTTATCGCCTAAAAAATTAAATGCAATTGGCAAAGTTTGTTTCAGAAAGTAGTCCATGTCACAGCTATGCCTTCAGAATTGATATTCAAGATTTGTTCTACTCCATACCTCACGAGAAAATGACGGTGTCCGTAAAGGACTGCATTACTATTCAAAATGATGAAATGAAACTTGCGAAAAAACCTGTGTCAACGTAAGTCATTAATGCTGCTGCTGTCGCTTCATTTAGGGTCTACTTTTGTTTCATGGGAAAGTAAGCCTTTCATTCAGCGATCTGAAATATGTATAGGCTCATAAGTAGCACTTATTCTTAGTGAAATATTTTTAAGTAAAATTAACAGGGGAACCGAGCAGCACTTTTCTGGGATTGTTAAACATGTCTTCAGGTATGGGGATGACTTCCTGATATTCACAGAAGGCATTGATCCTTCCCGAGATCTAGTGAACGTGTTAAAAGTGTTTAAGGAAAGTAGCATAGGCCTTGAGTTCACTACCGAGCAGCCTAAAAATAACGTGTTGCAATTCTTGGATTTAAAAGTGGAATTCGGCGGCGAACACATTTGCTGCTGCTATCAACCAAGAAGTGCCAAGCCAGTGCTTGATTTTACGTCTGGGCATTCCAAGTTGATAAAGAGGGGGATAGTGAAGTCTTGTATTATGTCCGCTTTGCAGAAATTGTGTGGGCATCTAATCAATGGAAGTTTCAGGAGTCAGGTGGAAAACCTAAAGAAGGTGGGGTACCAGAAACAAGTAATTTTCTCATTGTGCATGGTCCTAGCCAGAGAAATGAAGGGCAAAAAACAAAGATCCAGTTGCTGTCATTCCATACGTGAACAAGTCGGCACACAATTTAAAGCACGTTGGAAATCGATACCGCGTAGACGTGAAGTTTTCGGCAAAAACCAAACTACCAAGCTTGTGTGCACACGTTAATAAGCCCATAGGTTCGAAAGCTTGCTGCATAAAACACAGAAACATGTTCATGAATTGTGTAAAGGGAGTAGTATACATGACGCCCTTTTCTTGTGGAAAAGTCTACATAGGCCAGTCAGGAAGATGCGTGAACGACCGCCTTAGAGAACATCGCGCATCTGTCAAGGCATCGGGCAACAGTCATCTTGCAGGTCACTGTAGAAACTATGGATGTTATCCTGTGTTTAAAGAAACAGAAATGTAATTTCGACACAAGGATCAGCTAACACGTGAGATAGTTGAATCTTACCACATCCGAAAAAGGGGAGATGACTGTGTTGGCCAAGCTACGATTGTACTGCAGGATAAAGAGTACGGGTATCTCGACACCTAGTACTTGTAAAATATATCATATAATATATACAACTTTTGTAATCCTGACAAAAATGGTTTCTGTTGCACCCTGTTCTGAATCACATGCATGAAAGACCTTGTATCCGCTTTAAATACCTTTTCTGTTGTATAAACCTTCAGTTGTAAGAGCAAGCGCTGTCCTTGTCAGCCTCTTCTGATGATTTGATTGATGTGTGGGGTTTAACGTCCCAAAACCACCATATGATTATGAGAGACGCCGTAGTGGAGGACTCCGGAAATTTCGACCACCTGGGGTTATTTAACGTGCACCCAAATCTGAGGACACGGGCCTACAACATTTCCGCCTCCATCGGAAATGCAGCCGCCGCAACCGGGATTTGAACCCGCGACCTGCGGGTCAGCAGCCGAGTACCTTAGCCACTAGACCACCACGGCGGGGCTGTCAGCCTCTTCTGTCCGTCCGTCGTTAGTGCGCTTCAACAAAGAAAATTCAATTATAGTCATGCTCGTTGCTTGCAATTATCCAAGTCAATAAAATACTTCTTTATTGTCAATTCTGGGCTCCTTCTTACTAATGTCTGAAGTTTGCATAACAGCATGTACACGAAAACCTGTTCTATTAAAAAAAAACACCGCCACACACACCAAGTGAATGATGTTGGAAGAGCTTGCGCGGAGGTTCACTGGACGTTTCTTGACGAGATCATTTGAGTAGGAAGCATGCAGTTTCATCAATAATATCTAGAGGGGAGTTTGACGCCAGTGTCTACGCGGGTTGCTTCAGCGGCGTTCGTACCCCCCTGGGTCTTAAGGTAAGTACAGGTTTGGGATCTGCTTCTGATGGATTACGTTCTTCAAATTGGCGACACTTCTCTTTCAGTGTAAAACAAAGTGATATGAACTTAGATTTAATTGGAACTTGCTTCAATTATTTGTACGCAAGCTTTATTGCAAAAAGCTTTTGGGACCAGGTGGCAAAAGTGAAACATGAGTGAATTCAACCATCAAGAGTTATTCATCGCTCTGCCTTTCCGTTCCAGATTTAGAATCAAGATATAATAAAATATTTTTTAACACACTTGAAAACAAGCATGCTTATTTTTGCCCTTGAAAGTACACATTCTGTTTTTATGGAAATAACATTACATGTATTAAGGTAGAAACTCTTGATGTATCGTCTGCTGCGATGCCAGGTGCGCCTGTCCAAGTGGTATGCCCCAAACGCATCCCTCGTTCTGTTGTGAAGTCGAGTCAGAGGAGCGTGATGGTGCCTCTGCTTAGCTTCACCATCGTGTTGCAGTCAACTTAAACAAATTTTGTCAAGCTTCACTTTCGAAAAAACGTAAACTCGATGTAGTATTCTGCACTGGCATGAAACCAAACGCATCCCTCGTTTTGTTGTGAAGTCGAGTCAGAGGAGCGTGATGGTGCCTCTGCTTAGCTTCGCCATCATGTTGCAGTCAACCTAAACGAATTTCGTCAAGCTTCGCTTTCGAAAAAACGCAAACTCGATGTAGTATTCTGCACTGGCATGAAACCTTACATCTATGCGCAGCGGTGAGTGGGCGACGCTTCGCTTAAACAATCAAATACGACTTTTGCAGCTCCAAAGCCGCAGCAAATCTTAGACCTAGTGGCCTTCAGCCTCTTTGAACAACAAAGGCACTGCTTAAGTGCTTTGCACAGCATCCCACAACCAGCGCTGCGTGAAAAGCGGAACTGATGATGATGATGAGTGATTTTTAATGGCGCAAGGGCCAATTGATGGCCAAAGAGCGCCATTTCAATAGACTAGAGATGTGAACAATGATATGAGGCGCGGCTGTAAAGGGGCCTTAAAATTCCTCGCGCTAACGCGCATAAAAACATAAATAATAAAATCATGACAGTGGTGTGAAATATGTGCAGTGAGAGTGAATGTCGAAAGGTCATGATAATAAGAATTGAAAGAGATGTTGTCACCACAGGTCCTGCTACAGATCACCTTGAAATATGCAGTGAAAACTATGTACATCATTTAAAAACGTAAACAATGACTGAATTTCAAAAATGGGATCCCTACCGATAAGTATCCCTGGGTGTAGTGGGAGCTGCTGTCGGTAGGGCAGTAAAAAGTCCTTTTTTCTTGGAACGTCCAACTCATTACACTGTAGGAGGATGTGGAGAACCGTAAGTGGTTCTCCACATCTCGCACACAATTGTGAATCACCGGCAGACAGAAAGAATATATGAGTGTGTATAGTATGTATGTTCTGTTCTTAGCCTTGTAAGAGTTACTTCTGTGTGTTGACACTTTGATTTTGGCAGCGAATGACAAAGTTGTGGATTAATACCATGTCGTTGATTACTTATGTGTCTATCCCACATGCTTTGCCAATAACCTCTGAGCATTAGTTTCAGGAAAGGTTTCATGTCATGTGCAGGGATTGGCATTGATGCATTAGTGGCATCGTTGCTGGCGGATGCAGCCAGCTGATCTGCCAAAACGTTTCCCTGTATCTCACGGCGCCCCGGCACCCAGCAGACTACAACATGCTGTTTGGAGGAGTAGACTGTGCATAAAAGTGAATAAAGGGACTCTGGAACTGGGTTTTTGCGTTTTTTAAGTGTTTTCAAGGCTTTCACCACACTCAAAGAATCTGTGTAAATTACCACTTTTTGTAGTTTTATATGTACAATGTGTTTAACAGCTGCAAGTATTGCGTAGGCTTCTCCTGTGAAAATGCTTGCATCAGGATGCAGGACGCCGTATATGAGAAGGATGGGCCAATGGCTGCGTATGAAACAGTAGTGTTGGACTGATGCATCTGTAAAGAACTCAGGGAGCGTGTACTTTTGTTGTAGTTTTAGGAAGTATGTGCGGATATGTACAATGAGTTCGTGCTTTGTAATCTCTAAAAAGGACACATTAAAATATATCAATTGCCACCGCCATGGTGGCAGACATGCTGCAGAAGCCATCAAACAATATTTGAGTGACACACCGGTTTTCCCTGAAAGGCCCCTCACACGAAGTGAATAGTGTTGTCTCAAATATGGACGGTTTTCAAACACAACAGAAATAGACATGTCATCAATTTTGAAATGTGAAGGGTGGTCCTTGTCTGCCTTCACTTTGAGATAATCTAGAAAAGACATGTAACATCTCTGTAGAGGAGCGACCATTTGTTTGATTCCACGTACAGGCTTTCAACGGGGCTATTGCGAAAGGTACCCGTAGAGAGGCGATTGCTTCGGTGATGAATAAGGTCAAGAATTTTAAGGGCGCTAGGTGTCGGAGACGGATAGGTTTTTGCTCCGTAATCCAAGCCAGTGCGTATACGAGGCTCCTGTACAAAGTCATGAGACACTTTTTGTCACTCCCCCGCGTAGTGCGTGACAGCACTTTTAGAACATTCATGGTGCTGATGCACTTGTTTTTTAGATACTTAATGTGTGGTACGAAGGTCAGCTTGGTGTCCAGAATTAAGCCTAAGAATTTGTATTCGGCATTAAAAGACACCCGTTGACCATGCAATTGAATGTAAGGGTCGGGGTGAGTGCCTTTCTTTCTAGAGAACAACATACATGTGCTTTTGAGGGGTTTAATCGGAATCCGTTTTCCTTAGCCCATTAGGAGACCTTGCTGAAGCCAAGCTGAACCTTCCGCTCACAAATTGCTAGGTTACAAGACACAAATTCAAGCTGGAAGTAATCGACATATGTACAGTAAAACATAATTTGTGGGATGGAATGACGCAAATAATTCATTTTGACAATAAAAAGAGTACAACTAAGTACACCACCTTACGGCAGTCCTGTTACTTGGACAAATGTCCGGGAAAGAACGCTCTGACACGGAATGTACGATTGGACAAGTAGCTTTCGATAATAGTCAACATCCTGCCATGCACACCAAAATTGGACAGGGCCCTTAATATTCCGAATCTCCATGTCGTATCGTAGGCTTTTTTGATGTCGAGGAACACAGAAAGAAAGTATTGTTTGTGGACGAAGGCGTCTCGAATCTGTGCCTCGATACGTACCAGGTGACCGTTGGTGGATCTACCCACTCGAAACCCGCATTGGAATGGGTCGAGCAGACTGTTTGTTTCAAGGTAATGTACAAGCTGGCGTTTTACCATTTTTTCAAAAAGTTTACACATGCAACTCGTAAGTGCGATTTGCCTGTAACTACTAACAGAGTATGGATCCTTGGTTTGCTTTAAATCGGAATAATAATGGCTTCTTTCTAGGCAGAAGGCATTTCACCGGAAAACCAGATAAATTTATACAGGGAAAGCAGGGTTTTTTGTGTTTCAGAAGGCAGTTGTTTTATTACCTCGTATTCTATACGGTCCGAACCTGGAGCTGATTTATTGCAAACATATAGCGATGCTTGTAACTCAGCCAAACTGCATGGGTTGTGGTACGACTCATGTTTAGAGGATTTACGCTGTAGTTTCTCTGCTTCGATTTTTCTTTTGTGTCGTTGAAAAGCTGCAGTATAGCGCGACGAGCTGGACACCTCCTCGAAGTGGGTACCGAGTAAGTTCGCCTGGTCTTTTAAGGTGTCCCCTTGTGTGTCTTCAAGAAGTAGTGAAGATGCGTGTCGTCCTCCTACCTTGCGAACCATGTTCGAGACTTTAGTTTCTAGTGCATACGAAGTGATGCCTGTTAAAACATATTCTAAATTTCTCTCCTAGCCTGTCGGCACGTTTTCGTGCCTTGGGACTTAATCTTCTGAAAGCTTTCAAGATTTTCTGCTGTCGGCGAGTCCCGTAGCAACCTCCACGCTTTGTTGTGCTGTTTGCGTGCATTGCGATATACAGTGTTCCAACGTGGGACACGTCGCTTGCCAGGCAGTCCAGAAGTTTGTGGGATGAATTCATCGCAGCTTCGGTCAGAAAAGCTGAAACGTATTGTACAGCTGCATCTATGTTTAAACCAGATAGGTCAGTCCAACTTAAGTGAGTAATCTGTGAGAACTCTTCCCAATATGCTTTGTCAGTAATCCATCTGGGGACCTGTGGTCGATTTTCGTTTGATATGGGTGTGCTTAGCATTATGGGAAAGTGGTCACTTCCGTAAGGATTATTGAGGACGTTCCATGTCAGTAAAGGAAGGAGGGATGGTGAGAAAACACTGAGATCTATTGACGAGTAGGTATTGTTGGCAAGGCAGTACTATGTGGGCTCTTTCCTATTTAGAAGGCACGCGCCAGAAGTAAAAAAGTACTGTTCAATTAGGCGACCTCGAGCATCGCAGCGAGAGTCACCCCACAGATTGCTATGTGCATTGAAATCTCCAAGGAGTTTAGAAGGTTCTGGAAGTTCATCTATTAGGGACTGGAATTCACGTTTTTCAAGATGGTAGTGTGGTGGTGTGTAGACAGAGCCGATGGTGACGGGTTCGTTCAGAAGAACTACCCGAATAGCCACTGCTTCAAGAGATGTTTTGAGTGGTAGATGAGTACATGCAATCCCTTGATTGACTATATTGGCCGCACCACCATATGACGTGACGGCTTCATTCCTGTCCCTTCGAAAAATGATATACTGGCGTAAAAAGTTAGTGATCTTGGGTTTTAGGTGTGTTTCTTGTACACACAACACTTTTGGTAACTGCTTATGTAAAAGTTCTTGAACATCGTCAAGGTTTCTCAGGAGTCCTCTGACGTTCCACTTTAAAATTCGTGTCTCCATTTTTAATGTAGTTAGGTGCTGTGTGTACAGAAACGTTGCCTAAGGTTACAGCGCCAGTTGGGGGCCCTGTAATACGGGGTTTCTCTTTCTTGTTTCGCTCCAAAGAGCTGCGCCTTTTCTTCGGCGTCTGGGGTGCCGGAGGAGTATGGCTTGTGTGTCACCTCTTCTGTGGTGGCGGATGGTGCTTGCTTGGCAGGCACGTTCATGGAAGTTGCGTACCTGACTGCACTTGCAGTGGTCCGGGGCCCAGCAGACTCCGAAATCTGCTGACCCTTTTGAACAGGAGGCTGAGCAGTACAGGCTGCTCGAGCCGGAGGCGCTTCTGGCACAACCGCAGTCATACATGGTGTGAATCTCTCGGGTGCCGAAAGACGTGGCACGTCGAGGCGCCATGCCACGTCTTTCCGCACGGCGAAGGAACGTTCAGAATTATTGTGTGTAGAAAAACGTTGACGTGCCTCTTGAAATGACAGGTTCAACTTGACCTTAAGTTCTAATATTTGTTTCTTTTTTTCCATGCAGGGAATGATCGGGAGTAGGCAGCATGATCTCCTTCACTGTTAGCACAACAGGCTTCTGAAGTGCACATTTCGGATACATGTTCACAAGATGCACACTTCGTGCACCTACCGTGCCCTCTGCACGTTTGGGATCCGTGTCCAAAGTGCTGACACTTGAAATATCGGCGAGGAATCGGTATATAAGGTCTGACACGAAGCTTGTAGTAACCAGTTTCAATGGAGCCAGGAAGGTTGCTTGTACTGAAGGTAACTATGATGTGCTTAATTTGGGTCTGTTTATTATCTCGCCTGATTGTTATTGTTGGTACTTTCACTACATTTTGTTCTGCCAGCCTTCGAGCAATTCACTTTCAGAGAAATTGAGGAGGTCATCATCAGATATGACACCAAGCACTGTATTCATCGACCTATGTGGGCCCACTGATACTGGGATGTTATCAAATGATACGAGTTTTGTGAGCTTGTCGTACTGAAACTTGTAGCGAACTTCTAGAAGGAGATTGCCATTCCCTATCTTAGTTACTTTATAGCCAGGGCCGATTGCATCTGTGAGCGTGTTCGAGACAATAATTGGTGAAATAGATAGAACTGTTTTCTTTTCATTTTGGCTGTTAATTACATGGTACTTGGGGAAGGTCTGTTTTGGCTGTGCAGAAAAGAAGCTGCAATCGGTGCGTCGCCTTTTCAGGCGGTGATCAGGGAGTGCGGGGAAAGTGTTTTCCGTAGGAAGCATTTTAAATTTGGCGGCGATGGGGGCCACCCAACACCAAGCCCAACAAGAGGATGCTACAAGGTTGAATAGTGAACACTTAGAGACACCAGCCATGCATCGCCGCTATAACCAAATATAATTACCCAAGGTTGGGTAACTACACAGGGTTAACCCTCGCCGCCAAAAATTTGCAAGTAAACGAAAAAGAGAAGATGGCAGGACAGATAAAAAGTGAGAGATAAAGACGAAGATGTAGGTAGAGTGAGACAGAAAATGGCGACTGCCGATTTCTCTGGGTGGGTCAGCCAAGGGGTGCCGTCTACGTGAAGCCGGGGCCAAAGGGCTGTGTTGCCCCTACCGGGGGGCCATAAAGGTCCAAGCACCCAGCGCCAGCTCAACCCCCAGGAACCCCTTTTTCCAGAACACGGCAAAGCAACGCACGGCTGGGTGTGGGAGGGAGTCGAAACCCTTACGTTAGCTCGGGTCTGTGGTGTCGCTACATACCAAACGCCTGCTTCCACATACGCCCCTGCGGGGGAAAAGAGAAACTGAAAGTGTAAAAAACGTTATTTCACAGTTCACTAGCTAACGCAATCCAATCCGAAGCATGTACTTCCGATAATTACCATGGGTACATGATCGCAGCGCCAGACTCCTCTGAAACTAATATTGCATGAATCTTAATGGTTGGAGCATTCAACGACCCACTCATTATGCAATTCGCATTGTGTGACACCCCATTGTCACTATACTGTTCTAAAACACTATAATACAAATGTTATGGTGACCTTTTTGAACGAGTATTTGGTCACCTATCGGGTGTAACCTAGCGCTTCGAACCCTTCCAAGTTATCTTCCCCTTCATCTACCATAGGTTGTTGCATTGTGACAGACTTCCTACCTAGCACTTTTGCTCCGCCGCGGTGGTCTAGTGGCTAATGTAGTCGGCTCCCATCTTCGGCGGCTGCATTTCCGATAGAAGCGGAAATGTTGTAGGCTCGTGTGCTCAGATCTGGGTGCACGAAGAACCAAGGTCATTGAAATTTCCGGAGCCCTCCACTATGGCGTCTCTCATGGTGATATTGTGGTTCTCTAACGTTAAGCCCCATAAATCAATCAATCATACATAGCAATTTTTGGTGACTCAAAAATATTCTTACTAGAGTTACTGTATATGCTACCTTTAGGTAGTGGAGGTGCGCATGCCTTTTCCTTCGCAGCTCCCGCCACTATTTGGCGAGTGCTGTCACGTGGTTCAAAGTGACATCAAATGTCCTACTTTTCACGGTGAGGCCAACTTTACGTGCCCGATGGCGCGACGTCAACGCATTTTCTGCCCGCGCCGACTTCACCGTGACCACCTTTATGGGCTTTTAGCTTGTACGCATACTTCTTTATGTTACCATGCCACCAGATAGAAACTGTGCATGTTCGGGTGGTTCTTTACAGAACTTAAACCTTTACGTAACGTAAACAACCCGCCGGATAGGCTTTACGTTGGCGGCGCCATCTCGTGAATCTCCCTTTGTTTCTGGGAACTCGCGATATCTGCATCGCGGAGACTCCAGACATCCTGTCAAAATAAGCACAAGTGCGAGCAACGATAGTGAATGAATTGTTTCAGCCGGATTATCAAAGCTAGAATAAGCAGAACATTAAAGCCGCAAACATGTTTGCCCCGACAGACTTAATAGGTGGAAACCATCTAGCGAGGTGAAAATGTACCGAGCAATCAAAATTGTTATTTCAGAAACATTAGGGAGTTATAGTATACCGGGCTTACCGGGATACCGGGTGTACCGTGATACCGGAATCCAAATGCGCATGCCAACATATGTACGTCACCCCTACCGCTTCCAGTACGAGCGGTATTCTTCAGATTTCACGTTACCGTGGTAGCGTAGGTGTACGTAGTGTACGTAAACATGGCGACACTCTCGGACGCCCGCTTCGAAGTGATTTTGGCGTAGTTGTTGAAAAATTCACCTTGTTCGCAGAAAACGACTGTTCAAAGTGGCTTGGCTTGCCTTCAGTTAGCTTCGATGACCGAGTATTACGGATAAGTTGGCGTAGTTTTTGAGATAGCTTTCCATTTCGAACGCATCTAAGCCTAACTATAAGATCGATGTAAACAAATCGGCAACATAAATGTTTTCGTGTTTGGTGCGTGGTTCATATTTATTTTCTTTGAATATTACTAAAATAAACTTCTAACAATGCTTCGCGGGGTGGCATAGGCAAACATTCTCGTTTTCTTTTCATATTTACTGTTGTTTAACTTGTTAACTATTTAACAGGTGGCGCTACCATGCCATCTGAGGCACGTAAACCGCGTAAACTTCATCCCGCTAAACTATAAGACGATGCCCACAACG
Organism: Rhipicephalus microplus; assembly: GCF_043290135.1. Classification (NCBI taxonomy): domain Eukaryota; kingdom Metazoa; phylum Arthropoda; class Arachnida; order Ixodida; family Ixodidae; genus Rhipicephalus; species Rhipicephalus microplus. The sequence goes on from NC_134710.1 coordinate 81,890,790, forward strand.
AATGTTTGCAGCACGGTAACGCCTTTCCCTTAACCTACGCTATATCACGCTAACGCTAAACTATAACTGTCTATTGTGCTTCGTATGATCGGTGTAAAAACCGTGCAATGGCTTTATTTTGAAGGAGTTTACTTTTTACTCATTTCACCTAAATAAATAATTGTTCAGTTTAACGTCACCAAACTACCACATCATAATGAGAGATGCTGTAGTGGAAGGCTTTAAAAATTTCGACCACCTGGGGTTTTTTTACGTTCACCTAAATCTAAGCACACGGGCCTGAAGCATTCTCGCTACCTATAGCAATATACTGCCTCACTGCAACAGTGCAATCTTGCTCAGCGCGCGCAAATACGTCTGTGGCACGCTCCCGCACCGGAACATCGCACTGTGTATTTCTCCTGCGCGCGACGAGTGGCTTCACTGCACAGCCGTAAAACACAATGCGGGGCCTATGCGCAACTCTGCTCCCGTAGAGAGCATATATAGTAACTCTAATTTTACGCCTTGGCTGCGCCATCTAGTGAGCATTGTGGGAATCACTAGAGCGGTGACCATGAGCGGCGCCCTGCGAAGTGAACAGCGCCAACACTGGTGTACACGCCGGCGGCCGCCGGACAGGGCGCGAGCTTTAGGTGCAAGCTCCTAAAAGACGTAATTTAACTTCCATTATATTTCGTGCTAAACCCAAATAATTGCATCCCCATTCAATTCCGGGATCATGAAAATGTGGAATGATTCCGCAGTCATCCCAATTGTGTAGCAGCAACTTGACAATTGAGCTCTCTTCAGGCTTCGATATCGCAGCTGGGCTAGAAAGTGCAGACATAAATGATCCTCAAGGATTTACCTCGGCTTTAAACAACTCAGGGGCGTTATGCAGGATCGGCCGTGTTTCGCGAAACTCGGAATCTTCCCGAACTCTGGTGACACCCACTTGAATGAGCCTACAATGAGAAAAAGTCAAAAGCACCCCTCAGTGCACTGCGTTTCATAGGTAGCCATGGAAGCCGACATCGCGTAAGGATGGTCGACTAAGTTGGGTGGTTTTTTCAAACCACAGGCATATTCTTTCATTTGTTTGTCGTTCCACCGAGTGGATAAGTGCACCCATACCATAAATGTGTCAGATACTTTTCGTGATGATATTTTTCTAGAGGCACGGTGTGTTTAAATGAGGTTTGAAGCTTTTAATGTCTGCACTAAGTCTGTTTTAGAATAATCCGCAAGGTGGCCTCTCAAATGTGTACCGGCCGAGCATCTTACAACATCGCGACCACAGGTAAATTTGAGGTTATGTGTTATACATCGTAGTCAGCCTGTAATATCTAGCGCACTGCTCGGCCATTGCGCGTCGTCTTTGTTGTCATCGCTCACTAGCACCCGAGCCAGTGCGGCCGACTAATTAGCTATTTGGTTGGACTGTATACTAG